>NC_052505.1:50143469-50443469 GCF_014356525.2 Nilaparvata lugens | reverse complement strand
TGATTTTTGTAGACCTTCCAGAGTATATTTAACAATAAGTTTTATGAATGCAAAATTTAAGTTAAATAATTTAAATGATTGACAAATCCATATAACCCTTCGAGAGAAGGTCAGTGCCTTCTAAATTCTAAATGCTTATCTATCTAATGATTTTCCTCTCACTACTTGATTGATTTGAGACTCATTTATCACAGATTTCTGTTTACCTTTCCTTATGGATCCACAGCATCAACAAGAGTAATCCTTGAATTCTTGTGCATTTCAAGAAAATTGGGGTTTAGCCGAATTGCATTAGTTCGGAGCAGCTTGTGACGTGTGAAGGCTGCTTCTTTGGACGTTTGCACTCAACTAACTCAGCAAGACGGCCGACTAGTGACCATTCGATGATCTCGTTCATCTGAAAATAAATTTATAATTTACATGTAATTGAAGTACAAACAAGAGTACTTCACTACAGTTACATTCACTTCGAACTGTCAGATTTTTCCTTATTAAATAACATCAGTGTACAAGCATACATATTATTCTTCAGAATATAACTCAAAATAATGTCAATATGAAAGTCTTATGTGAACGTGAAGTCGAGTATGCTGCATATACGAGTATGCTGATATATCATTATCATGTAGGCTAACCGAAAATGGTGGAACTATAGTTCACTAGTGAATGAATTGCTTAAATTATCAACGCATATTCATACTGATTCCATCTCAAACATCATCTTGTTAATTTCTCCACTTAGTACACACTGAGCGTAATTACAGTTATTCAATGGAAAACTATCAGTGCTATAAATCATTACGAGACTTCCGGCTCTTCAAAAATAGAATACAAATTGATATCCAATGCACAATCGATAAGCGCCACTACAAAACATTATTTGTTTTAATCGGAAAATTAATTTCATTTTGATAGCTTTCGCAACAGGTAAGACCAATATGCACTCTTGTATGAATAAACTTCACAGCAGAACGATTTGCAATGGTTAAGTTATATTATTATAAAATATGTAATCATACAGTGCAGATTCAGAATTTGATTCACAGGTTGATAATAATTTAGCATTAATAGAATAGTTAAAAATTTCTTGTGCTTGCATGATACCATGCGTGATTCAGCAGAATTTTACAATTGATAAAATTGAACAATTTTGAAAGAATAGTGAAAAATGAATTATAAAATATTAAAAAAAAAAAATGCTCGGGGCGTGGTTCAGGCAGCGGAGGATAGTTAATCAACTACAAATTCTTAGAAATTAAATATGAATAATTTTAGGCTCTTAACTAAAAGCGCTTGTCGGCGTGGCCAATAATTTAACGAAGAAAAATTTATGTTTTTCTGCACTGAAATATTTTCGAAGCGTAGATTGGGGCCCCTTATGACTTATAACTCACGTGAAATTCCTTGGTAGTCGTGGTTTTCTTCTTTAGATCAAAAATTGTTTGATCGGCGGCAATCCAGGCTTTGGTTTCAGCACGTGGGGAATTTTAATTTAAATATCTCCTTCACCGAATTAATTAAGGGATAATTACTTTAAGCTTTTAATTTATCGATTGATGAAAACAGAAATTTATAAAGAACAAATAGATTGGCCTAAAATATCGGCTCACAAATAGAACATTTAAAATCGAACAAGAAATTTTACAAATAGGTCTTTGGTAACTATGAAAGAGATCTACACGGTAAGGATTTCAAAAGGGAAGTGCTCCTGTTTTCTCTAAGCTTTTAGGCTAGACCTTGCTTCTCGGAATCTCAATGTAATAATTGCATAAAAATTTGCCATTGGTAGAACGCTTGTGACGTAAACATGACGTCAGTGGCAAGTAGTAGAATACAATTCCTTTAATTACAATAATAATTTAATTTATGTAATTCTTAAAACTGCTTAATCTTATAGACATAGTTCCTCTCATACAATGTACATGTGCTAGTATAACTGATAAGGCAGGGTTGTTGTCTGATAATAGATTAACGTGTGTTGCTTTCAAACGATCACCGTCTTGGTGCTATTTCTATGCACTGTGATTGGTTTAGACCTACCAAAGAGATTTATTACCATGTGGTTCAGTTGAATTAAATTATTAATAAATTAATATTCTTGTACAATTTTTATTAGGTTTGAGATTATTATAATTAATTTCTGCCATTTTATCAATAATAGAATTTCATGCTATGACCTATTTAGTTACAATAAGACCTGACGCATAATACAATTTCTTAAATAATAAATAATTTCAACAATAATACATACATTTTATTTTTTATTTTGAAATTCTTGATCCTTTATTGATAGTTTTATAATTTTTAGGAATGATATTTTACCTTGCATGAAAACCGGCATGACCTTTGACAATGCTTTGAATCAGTCAGCTGCGTTCGAACTGTTTTAAAAACATCTGATCGATAGTAAACAAAGTGTAACCTCAAAATCAGTGAGCAATTCGTAAATAATTTGTGCTTTATTCGCAAAATAATTATAATTTTATTGAATAATTTTCCTAGAAAAATATTCAGTACAGAACGGTACTCTTATCTAATATACAGTTATTGATAAGTAAGCTTTATCGCTCGGTCGCTAACTATTCTTTTAGCAAATTCTTTCATTTTAAAAGGTAATCACAATTTTTCTCTCTTTTCATGAGATCTATTTGAAAGATTCATCACACAAAAGCCCCCAGGATATTTTAAATAGGTAATTGGGAGACGAGTCGAAACAATGACTATTTGAAAAATCCGATATTGTGATGAATACACTATTTCATCTCCTTACTTCTACGAAAACTCAACACTTAACACTAAAAACATATATCGTGCACTTTTGGCTACGAAAAATAAATAATTGATTGTTCCTTTCATTGGATACAATCGAAATACAATAATTAATGAGGTCTCTTTGGATCCTTCATTAAAACAACTCCACAACTTCCATTCATGGGTGCTTATGAGCAGACCCATAACTATAACAAATATACAAGATTTCACATATTACTTCTTAAGATTTGAACAGTATTTGCAACAAATATAGACTTTCATCATTTTTTCATAGTTATTACAGGTTTCGACTCTTTGGTTTGGCTTTTACATAAATTGGGTGAGAGTGTGATTTTACTTCGGTGACTTGACAATCGTCTACCGTTTGACTCGAGCAATTTCTTATTTGCGCTTAGTAGTTGCGTACAAACAGGGTTACACTTGAAATGGCTTTCTTGATTTTTATCAATGTTGGTTACAAATATTAAGTCTTACATTTATCAATTTGAATTACAATTCATGATCTTTTGATGCAACAGTAATAAATTTCACATTTAAAGGTAAGATTTCATTTTCTTTGGAGTTTTTTAGAGATACATTCATATATGACATAGAACATGCGCATTTCGTGCAAATTAACATAAATATATATTTTTTTTGTTTGTGTTTTTACTTATAATTCCACATTAAATAATGGATTATAACATTTAACAACGATATTGCTTTGATTCATAATGATTTACTCTGTGATTTCGCACACATTGGTTGGGATGACGAAGAAAATTATCGAACAGGCTTTGGTTCTGAATAGATTTCTTGATCGATTCTGTATTTCGAGGTTATATTTACGCATTTTTTCAAATAAACTTGTTTATTTTCTTTCTTCCTATTCACTACTAACTTCATCTGATTTCTAATTCACAATTATTCTGTTGATAATACAATTTTTGTTTTTGTTTTCCAGTTGGGCGGATATAACTAGGCGATTGTTTCGGTGATGACTCTGACACGAGGTGGATGGCTTGATTAGGTTGGTAAATTTTTAAAGTTGTTTTCAGTTTTAATTTCTTCTGTTATTAAAGTTGATAATAATTTCTTCATTTAATGTGGATTGTTGATATTTCCTTATTAGTTGAGATGCGGCGAAGTTAGGTTATCTTGATTGATTAGGCTGCAGTAAAAGATGCTAGTCTGCAAAGTAATGATTCAATGGGTAGGCTGTGATTATGACAGGTTTATGATTGATGTAATTCACAAATGTAGTTTCCAGTTAATTCGAAGATTATTCCTTAAGCCCCATCTAAATTGATTTCGGTATTTGTTTCAAGTTTCCATTCCAATTTGTGCACTATCCGTTTTACTAACTCGGCTTAAACGAGTGTGCCGGTGGTGTAAATCACTTCTTACTACGTGTTTCCTCTCTTTGTCTGCCGGTAACATGCAGTTTGATCTTTTTAAACCTGACATGCCGGTGATGTGTGTTGATTCTGGTTGATAGTATTTTTCTTTTCTGCATGCTGGTGTACAGCCTACTGATTTTAACGGACGTGACTGCGGTGGTTGTAGTTCTTCTAGATATTCTTCTTCTTTCTTGAATTGTTTTGGTTTTGCTGCTTGTGTGTGGTCTTGATTTTATGCGGATTTTAATTGTTCTGATGTTGTTTTCTGTTTGTTTTTGATGGATACTGATTGATGTGTTGCAGGTGCTGTCCTCGGCGGATGGAGATATGTGCGGTCGGCGGTCCGGGCTGCTCTTCAACATGGTCGGCAACGTCCTTGGACTCCTGGTGTCCGGCGCGCGGTGGTACGGGCTGTCCCTCTACCGATTATGTCGTCCTCGCCTGGCGGGTGATGTCGTGGTCCCTCTCGGCGTTCTGCGGGTGCGGCGCGACCTCAGTCTTGACATTCTTGGTAGGTTCCTCCATACATGTATCATGTTTACTTGCTTGTTTGACTTCTCCCCGAGTGTGTCTGTCTTCGCATGCATGGGCTTGATCATTGGTCCAATATTGATTCTAATTGGTCTGACTTTTCTCCTTGATTTGCCGTCCTAATCCTTCTTTCTTTCCGCTGCTTCCTCCAACTGTTGCTCCAGTTTCTCAAAACCTTGTTCACTTGTTTTCCTCCACTGTTTATTGTCTTCTTTTAATTCTTCCTTCGTTTGGTCGTATTTTTTATTTATATTGTTATTGCTTCGTTCAGTTTTTCCTTTCTTTGATCATATCGTTCAATGCTTCCAGGATGAGACTCATCTGTAACACGGGGGGTGGTGTGTGGTCTTCGGATGGCGGCAATGGTCTATGACATGAGATGCGGCGTCCGGACCTCTGGAACGGCAATGCATGGGCGTTTATCCCGCGCGACATCCTCCGTCTCTGAAATCGCTGACGTGACCTCCAGGATGCGGTGTGGTTCTTCCATAATTTATTGGATGGTATAACGATGTAAGTGCAGTGAATAAACGTGAAAGTGTTGTGATATACAAAATAATTAATAAGAAATCCAATAGAAATAGTGATAGCTTCGTAGTGAGTGAAATACAGAAAAAGTGGTTTAGCAATGTGTTCAGTGATAAAATGAGTCAAGTTAGCAATATCGTTAACATAAAAATGACAAGGACACACAGGATACACAGTGAACACTTATGCGGTAATACAGGTACGCCTCTTATAATTTATTATTACTATTATTATGAATATCTTACTTTTATAATTTCTTGCCGCAATTCAATATATAGGCTAGTGTTCTTTGCACAATTTTATATAAAAGCAGTGATACTCTGCTTAATTATTCCGCAATATATCCGTGATTTAATTTTACTTCCTCTTTATGTTTAAAACTTTTAAAAATGTAAATAACTTCAATCCTCTTTTCTGTAAATATTTATAAATTGTTTCAATATAGACCTAATATTCTTCAAATAATATGACCTTTCTTATGATATCTCTTATACCTATGACTTATAGTACGACCAATTTTCGAATAACACGATAATAAAATTCTGAGTTCGATTCTTTCTCTAAAAATTCATCAATCGATAAATTTCTTTTCTGTTCAAAAATTGGGTATGGCACGTTTTGCTTGTTTTGTATAACAGTGAACAGTAATATTCAATTCGAAAAATTCACAACCATGAATTTTTCAAAATTTTCTCGTTGTCAGCGCTATAGTATACTGAGCAACTAAATAATCCTCGCAGTCGATTATCCACCTCTTCAATGCCTATCACTGTTGGGCGCCAAATCATGTGGTGCTCTTCCTGGGGGAGTCACTCTCACCTCCAAGGATAGGACAACACACGTAGGGTGATGTAATGCTGTATTTAAATGCCTCACGTTGGGCCGCAAATCATGTGGTGCGTTTTTAACGGCTTCACACATGTAGGGTGAATCTTGCACTGAGTCAGTGGTGTAGTGGCTATAAATTTTGCAATGGCGTGTGAGGACGCTGAGTGAACACCAGACTGATTGACTCACTACAAGACTCAATACAATTGTCGGAATCGCGGGAGGCCTAAACGCTCGCTCACCCTTGATTCTTCTAATGACAGATTGTATAATGATGAAATTTTTATAAGTAGTGTAGCGACGCTAAACACTGAATACGGATACCTTAAAATTATTACCTGTGAAGAATGAGCATACAAAATCATACAGGTCGAGCAAAAATCCCGATGTAGCTAATTTACGGGACTGCGTCTCTAATAAGTTCTGAGGATTAAAATACGGTATTTGAACCCAATATCGTTCAGAATATACTTCGAGAACAGAGTCTTGTCGGTTTTAGCTCTATTGTAGGAATTTATATGATCTATGGCTGCCTCTGCTGTACAATTGATGAGTTCGCTCCAAATTCGAGGTAGGTAACAGATAAAAGCTGATATATGAGCAGGTAAGGACAAAGAATAACTATCTCGATCTGACCCCACTCGCTACATCCACTTAGACCTGTTCCAATATCCAGCTTGATTCAATTATTCAATGATCGTATTCGATCGGTTCTTGATGATATAGAACGTATCAGACACAATAATTGACAGGCTTAAGAAATATCGAACTCAGAAAGCGAATTAGCAAAACTGAAATATTTATAATAAAATATGTAATCATACAGTGCAGATTCAGAATTGATTCACAGGTTGATAATAATTTAGCATTGATAGAATAGTTAAAAATTTTCTTGTGCTTGCATGATACCATGCGTGATTCAGCAGAATTTTACAATTGATAAAATTGAACAATTTTGAAAGAATAGTGAAAAAATGAATTATAAAATATTTAAAAAAAAAAAATGCTCGGGGTCGTGGTTCAGGCAGCGGAGGATAGTTAATCAACTACAAATTCTTAGAAATTAATATGAATAAATTTTAGGCTCTTAATAACTAAAAGCGCTTGTCGGCGTGGCCAATAATTTAACGAAGAAAAATTTATGTTTTCTGCACTGAAATATTTTCGAAGCGTAGATTGGGGCCCCTTATGACTTATAACTCACGTGAAATTCCTTGGTAGTCGTGGTTTTCTTCTTTAGATCAAAAATCGTTTGATCGGCGGCAATCCAGGCTTGGTTTTCAGCACGTGGGGAATTTTAATTTAAATATCTCCTTCACCGAATTAATTAAGGGATAATTTACTTTAAGCTTCTAATTTATCGATTGATGAAAACAGAAATTTATAAAGAACAAATAGATTGGCCTAAAATATCGGCTCACAAATAGAACATTTAAAAATCGAACAAGAAATTTTACAAATAGGTCTTTGGTAACTATGAAAGAGATCTACACGGTAAGGATTTCAAAAGGGAAGTGCTCCTGTTTTCTCTAAGCCTTTAGGCTAGACCTTGCTTCTCGAATCTCAATGTAATAATTTGCATAAAAATTGCCATTGGTAGAACGCTTGTGACGTAAACATGACGTCAGTGGCAAGTAGTAGAATACAATTCCTTTAATTACAATAATAATTTAATTTATGTAATTCTTAAAACTGCTTAATCTTATAGACATAGTTCCTCTCATACAATGTACATGTGCTAGTATAACTGATAAGGCAGGGTTGTTGTCTGATAATAGATTAACGTGTGTTGCTTTCAAACGATCACCGTCTTGGTGCCATTTCTATGCACTGTGATTGGTTGTAGACCTTCCAGAGTATATTTAACAATAAGTTTTATGAATGCAAAATTTAAGTTAAATAATTTAAATGATTGACAAATCCATATAACCCTTCGAGAGAAGGTCAGTGCCTTCTAAATTCTAAATGCTTATCTATCTAATGATTTTCCTCTCACTACTTGATTGATTTGAGACTCATTTATCACAGATTTCTGTTTACCTTTCCTTATGGATCCACAGCATCAACAAGAGTAATCCTTGAATTCTTGTGCATTTCAAGAAATTGGGGTTTAGCCGAATTGCACTAGTTCGGAGCAGCTTGTGACGTGTGAAGGCTGCTTCTTTGGACGTTTGCACTCAACTAACTCAGCAAGACGGCCGACTAGTGACCATTCGATGATCTCGTTCATCTGAAAATAAATTTATAATTTACATGTAATTGAAGTACAAACAAGAGTACTTCACTACAGTTACATTCACTTCGAACTGTCAGATTTTTCCTTATTAAATAACATCAGTGTACAAGCATACATATTATTCTTCAGAATATAACTCAAAATAATGTCAATATGAAAGTCTTATGTGAACGTGAAGTCTGTTATATACGAGTATGCTGATATATCATTATCATGTAGGCTAACCGAAAATGGTGGAACTATAGTTCACTAGTGAATGAATTGCTTAAATTATCAACGCATATTCATACTGATTCCATCTCAAACATCATCTTGTTAATTTCTCCACTTAGTACACACTGAGCGTAATTACAGTTATTCAATGGAAAACTATCAGTGCTATAAATCATTACGAGACTTCCGGCTCTTCAAAAATAAAATACAAATTGATATCCAATGCACAATCGATAAGCGCCACTACAAAACATTATTTGTTTTAATCGGAAAAGTAATTTCATTTTGATAGCTTTCGCAACAGGTAAGACCAATATGCACTCTTGTATGAATAAACTTCACAGCAGAACGATTTGCAATGGTTAAGTTATATTATTATTATGAGGATTACACTCGAGCGAATTCCGTCCCGTATTCACTTTTCGCCCTTTCTTGCCAAATAAAAGTTCTTTGCAAATAAACACTTACTCATTCCACATTTCGCTGGGTCGAACCGTGTAACTCCAAATGTTTTGGCAAGGCATGACAGAAACTTCTGATATTGAGTTGGAAAAGTTGTTGAAAGGATATATATTGTTTCTTCTGTTGACCAGTTTCTGTAACAATAGAAAAATAATTTCTGGCTATACGTTGGTTCATCAAGCTCCTCATAAAACCTACAAACTATTAAGAAGATAAATCTTCAATCTCCGAATTCGCGTTCTAATCTTAATAATGAATTGAGTAAGTGAATCTAAAATGAATCCCTTGATTTGATATTTAAGTATTTCTACACTGATATGTGAATACGTTGAAACATTGTTATGACTGTGACTTCCAGTCATGAATAAGGGAAGAGTAGTGATTCAATTCATGGTCGCCACAACTTTAATATGGGATTCACCCCTCAAAATAATGATGTATTCAACATTATTTCACATTTGCAATTTCACCGAAAGTAGAAAATTTGCAAATAATTTTGATCAACCGACCAGTTATTTTCATTTGTTTGTAAAGCATTCAACTTTCAGTTGCCTTGTATTATACTAGGACATCAGAGAGTAGAGTGGAGTTCCAAATAAGAATTCTCTCTTTGTCTTTCATTTAGCAGTGTTCCATTCTGATTGATTCGAATACTGATGTAGGCCTGATGTAGGCCTACCGGTATATCATACAAAGTTGAATTGGAATAATTGAAGTAAGCATTCAATAGAATATTTCAAGGAATGGCTATACATGGAACACAAAAGAAATTTGTAAATGTATTGATGGCATACTGCAACGTGTGCTCCAGGCATTCATTATTGATGATGTTTGTTTTCAAAAGGCTGGAATTTTCATTCTAAATGTGAACAGCTATCAAAAATATTCTAGCTTGTTTTAGGTTTTAATGTTTTCCTCATTTCCAAGCTGGAGAGGATCCTTTCATTTCGAAAATATATTGTTAGACAACTGTTCCTAGTTCATCATTGAATTTTCAAAGTGGAAAAAATTTCACATTCAGTTCGACTTTGGAATATTTCTCGCAATTTTCCTGGGAGATAGGGCGTATGAGTAGCTTCACATATCAATGAAACTGGGATGAGAAAAAACAAAAATTGATTTCAATGAATTTTCTCTCATCTTGAATTGGATTGAAGATAAGATATCTTGAATCTTAAGATATCTTGAAGATTGATATCTTGATTGAAGATTGAAGATATTGGATTAGATAAGATTTCTCTCAAATTAGAGTACTGGAGGATCATGAATAAATGTTTTCATTACAAAATTTATGAGAGAATCTTATTATCACAGTTACAATCTTATCTTCCAAAAATGTAATTTTATGAAATGTGACAGATTTAGAGGAATTCGAAGAGTAAATTTCGTAAGAATAGATGATTACGTAGTGTCGAAATGGAAGAGAAAGTACTTAATGACGAATAAAATGGAATTGTATTCTATTCTAATGTGAAAAATAAATGGAATATAGTAATTAAAAGAAATTCAAGCGAAAGAATGGCAAAATCATGCACAAGATCATGACAAAAAAGTTCACGAGCAAGAATAGAAAATAGTTGAATTTTTGGTAGAATGTTCATATTGCAGTTGAGTATAGATTTTGCATAATGTCTACTCACGCATGAGACTCAAGAGTTCTACTTATTATTTGAATAGGGTTGAGGGCGCTTTGAGAGGTTGATGCTTTTGCCGAATGGAAATGATGAGTGTTGAGGAGGTTAATGGCTGAGGGTGGGTGGTATGGGGTGGCAAAATGTGTAAGTTAACGATTTCACGCTGGAGAAGATGGTTCCTGAACGCCGTTTATGGGTAGCAGGCACAATATACGATATGTTAATACTGCAGACTGTAATATTAGTGACGAGGAGGGAGAGGAGCACACCCTTTTGTCCCCTTTGTTTTTGCACTCTCTTTGTTTTTCGAATAGTTGGCAAAGTCGTAAATTCAACGGATATGTTTTTGCGAGTGAAATTATTATTTCTACATGACAAAAATGCTCCACAGTCCACTTACAAATGAGCATTGGATTTTCACAAAAAATCCCAAAATTAGTTATGACAATAGAATAACCTGTAGTGATGAAATTTAATGTATTTTAAAGGAATTAAACTATGTGTGAGTGAGATTAGCCACACAGTTATTTCTAAGTAATTAATTGAATCGATAATGGAAGTTTCACATGAAATAGACCTGCTCTTGATGTGATAGAATGATTAGATTAGAAGCAGCCATTTGACAAACCTGTGAAGAGTAATAATAGATCATTTGTTGCATGTGTTAAACCAGTTACATCGATTTTTGCCGTCCTTATGAAATATAACAGATTAAAGGGAACTTGGCAAACACATGATCACGTCATTTGTTTGTCATGTTATGTTCAATAGAATTTATAATGACGGCAAAAAGTTATACGTTCAAAAATCGATTTATGTTACTAGACTTACATTGAATAAGTAGCACGTCTTCATATAAATTCCGAATTACAATATTATACACTAATTGAAATTAACCGACGATCGGTATTTCGATTCACAAATATACATTCCATACTACATGACCCAATCATTAGTAATATATCAATATTTCTATTGTCTTAGGTATAATCTAAAGAAGGTGACTTATCATTTGAACTCCCGGAATTATTCAATTTTATTGAAGAGATTGGTCGAATATGTGTGAGTTGATCTTATTTTATGCGTTTCATGAAGCATGAAATTGACTAGAATAATGAATAATTGAATCATTGAATAACAATCAAGACTGAAAACTCTGAACAATGAGCATTTAGTATTCAAGCAACATTTAAAAATTCACAGATGAGTATTTAATGATCTTTATCTTGTTATAAGATGCAAGGAGATAGAGTTTAGACGAGCTTGGAAAGTTAACTAATTCTTTCTCAGATAACTCTGTGGAATTACTTCCCAAAATTTCAACAAGATCTTCTTCCCATGGGAGCAATAAATCAATTTTATTCAGTACTATAACAAAACACCACATTCTACAATCTTATTGTAGAAGAATAAATTTAGATGAAAAATAAAGTTTCTATAATAATTATCATTCTAAAACGTTGAATGGAATAATGGAAGAACATTGCTGAATGAAGCTGGATTTGTGTGGTTCAATTGGATTGTAGTAGAATGTCAGAATTTCTTATGAATGTAATCTATAGGATTTTGTGTGGTTTAACTAGAATATAGTGAAATGGTAACATTACCCAATAATATGATTTTGATAATATTTAATATAATATAATAGTATAATTACAGTGAATTAGCAGCTATGAAAGAATTTTTCTTAGCATTCTTATTTTCTAAGTAACATTCTTATCTAATGGTGACACATAAATGAATAAAGAAGCAAATAATTTAAAATATAGGGGACAAAATACTAAATGATTATGATTCTGAAACTGTCAGAGTAACATTCCAGATTTAGAGAATATTATAGGCATTTACGATGGGACTTTATTGTCAGAGTTGAACAACAAAACTATGATCACTTCAAGTGTTGCCCTGTATTGCTGCAATAATATTATAAACTTCATGACAAATATACGTTAACTATATCATGAGATGTTTCAAAAAACCACATAGTATTTAAAGCGACTGTGAAGATCACACTTTATTGCAACCCGTGTTTAGCGTTATATTGCACAAAAATGCTGCCATATTTCCCTATATCAAACCATTCGACGTCATATCAAGGAGATTCATCCATGCTGAATGCATGTTTCAACTTGGAAAATTGTTTCCAGATCATCAGAAACTATGAACACTCATTCATAAAGAATAGGTGAATTTGAATTTCATGTTTGGTTATTGCATGCTTTCCATACAAGCCTCCAGCCGTCTCTTCCTCCTATCAGAATTCAGATGGATGACGGTAATAGCTTCTACCAAGCAAACATCAATTCTGTCCGCTTCTCTGACACAGACAGACCTTGGACAGACTTAGTATTCATCGACATTCAGGCCATCGAATCCGAGTTACATTCCAACTCATCATCCTTCGAAATATCATCGATCGTATCCAGCCCAGATAAGGAGGTAATTAAACTGTGATGGATCCGAGGTTGGGTCAGTTTTTTCACACAGTAGAATCACAGTGGCAATCTAATAGTATCATTACAGTCTAGTAAAACTTCATCTCTGGTCTGATTTATAATATTAAGTGTATAAAATCGTATGAATTGAAATGAAAATTTATTGACAAAAAAATTTATTCGAATTATGAAATGATTTAAAATAATAAAACTGTTATGAAAATGGATTAAACCAGTTCACCCTTTTAGAACATGCTGATATTGATAGTGAAGATACTACTTTTTAAGTTAAGATTCTGCTTTCATCCATTGGTGGAGTGATTCGAGATGAGTATAAAACAAAAATGCTACTTCCTATAACTCCTACACTAATGTGCAAGTCAAAACTAGATTTGCCTCTCGAGAATTTGTTCTCTTTAAGAGTAGATTTCAGGAAATAATTATTCTAGAATGAAGCATAATGAAGATCGAGAACGCATCCATCACCGAAACAAGTTGCAGTTCTACGGAGCTAACGACCAACAGTTTTAACTCAGTAATTAATTAGGGTCCCACAAGAGATAAAATTCAACTTGTTTCGACTAGCAGCACAGCACACAGAGTGCAACGAGAGTTGCATTGTTCAAAAGGAGGTGGAACGGAAGTGGAAAGATGATCTTGCTTGATATATGAGAGCAAAAATTAAGAAGCTGTAACATATTCCAGTATTAACTTATTTTACCAGCTAACTCACATTTGTGAGAGAGTGTATGTATTATATTGCTAGAGATAGCAGTGATTTAATGTAAAAATTGATGTGAATGTATTTTAATAGTAAGTAATTGAAATGAAATAAAATTAAATTGTTCTGTTAGCATTTACGATTTCGAAACTATTTACAAATCAACAATTATATTTAAAAAACTAAATAGTCATTTTCGGGTACACACCGTGGAATTTTTCATCAAATTCCATGAAATTGAAGAGCGAAAAATTGACAACCGACTTTCAACTTCATAAACAACTAGACATGTTGTAAGTACCGTCATTATAAAACCATTTTTAAGCGTGCAGAGTCAAAAAATCAAATTTGAGATATCATTTTCCCTCAATAAAGGAGACTATAAAGAACAATTTTTAAAAATCAGATTGATATCTTGAAAAATGACAGAGTTATGCCTATTCAAACATAAAAACAGGCCAATGTTATAACTCCATAACGACAACTTTTCCCTTTTCTGCAACATTACTTTTTTTCATATAATCGACGAAAAAGTCGACTTTTCAATAGATTCTGATCAACAAAGGAGATCTTACTGCATGGTAATCGATTGAAAACTCGAAATTGATATTTTTGACTCTACTCTTCCGACAACTGGTCCCTTTTCGCTTTCCACATCACCGGCACTACGTACCTGATTGAATGATTACAAAAGTTCAACAGTTGAGTCATAATATTTTGACACAGTCACACACACATGAACTCGCTCACTCACTTCCATCGTCAACAGACGACGAGATAATTATTATTATCAGCTGTTTTTCCAAGGATGAATAATAATTATTCTTTTAGTGTTCTTCAGCGAGTCTCCCCAGGGATGAGACCTAGTGCAATCGAATTTTTATATTATAAACCTACTATAAATTTCGTGAGAATATTTAGAGCCATTTTCGAGATCCGGTGAAATATAAACATATAAACATCTAAACATCCAAACATCTAAACATATAAACAGATATTGCTCGTTTAATAGTTTACGATAAACAGCCTGAGTAGTAAATCAGTATGTGCTTGGTTTTAGAATCGTAAATGAATACGGTCCAATGTATTACCATTAAGAAATACGGTATTACTGTAGAGAATATGCTTTATGTATGCTTATACTGCGTATGTGTATTTAATATCAAAGCTCTCTATGCAAAGCTGGTGGAAATATGAGAATATTATTTTTTATTTATTTGCATGAATACATATACATGGATATTGTATTGTATATTGTGTACAACAGCTTTATAGGTATTGGAAGCTAACAGCTTCATGAGTATTGAAGGATTCCATTAGTTGAAAACTGGGATATTGGTATATCGAAAATGTGTTAACTGAAAACATCAATGTTTTCATCCAAATTTTCCATTGCAAGCAGCACAAGCTTTTACTCAAAAGTTAGCTTCAGTTCTAGACGTAAACGAAAAGTTCACGGAGAGTGAAAATTTATTTACTTTCACTTATTCACTTAAGTTATTTTTATTAATTAACCTATAGCTATATTAAAATCCGAGGACAAATTGATATAGTTGGAAGTTGGAGATTCACTTGCTACTAGCATTTCCTCTCACTCTACACACTGATAAACTTATTGAAAACTTTTTATCTATAAGCACTATCTGCTTCTGTAGAATAATTCATAATCAAAACGTTGAATTAAGAATCATTGATTCCAAATTTCATAATGGAAAATGTATACCAAGAGATCAATTCAACCTATAACATTCTATAAATATAATCCATATTTTTATAGATAAAGCCATAGATATTAGGGTACTCTATAGTATAATCATTTATATAGATTAATCAACCTTTATAATCTATTCTATTTTATATAGATAGCTGGACCAAAGTGATTGTTCCTCAAAGAGACCTTACTCACAATGGTTCTCCAAAAAATATTCAGTTGTTCTCCGGGCCGAGGAGGATGAAAATTAGATGTATGGACCTTTTTTCTGTATAAACGTTTCCACAAAATTCTGTCGAGAGGTAGCTAATTAATTGTCAGTTATCAGTAATAAATTAAAACTATATTGCATTTAAATTTATAATAGATGCTCCTTTCATATCAGAAAATGTTTATTGATTGCAAAAGTTCATTTGACAAATTAGTTTAAATACCTTATTAATAATAGTTACACTGATGAGTAGAGAAAAGCTTAACGTAGTTGTACATTGACTTGCTAAAGCAATGTTATTCATACGAATACTGTACTACCAATACCTACTATTACTTCAGAAGAAATAGTAGGTATTGGTACTACTAGGTGATACTGTATCATTATTCAAGAAACAGAATGTAATCATGAATTTCCGATAGGAGCGACTGTCCAGTCAATATGGGGATGTGCTGTCGTATTTGCAAAATATATTTGCTGATTACTGTGTGTTATTACTGTTTTGGCCGGGTGAGAGGGTGCAGTATGAGAGACTACCAGCGTCACATAGCTTCACGAAAATGTACTAGGCTAATAGGGCTATCGGCTTGAGTTAACAGTGAAATTTGTAACATAAACTACCCTTACCATGGGATATCTTCTTATGTTATGTTTTCTCTATGATTTTTATCAGTCACCGTGGTGTAGGTTGTAAGGTTAATCTCGTAATATAGTGTATACACACAACACGAGGTACACGACCATGACCTTCCATCAATATAAACTATACCTATATACTCTCAGTCTCATAATATGACTCTATACAGAGTGATTCTTAATTATGGTAGAATAATTTAATACGTGATAGTAGAGGTAAAAATAAGAAAAAAGTTCTTATAAACATTTATCCAGAAACGCTTTATTAGCGAGCTATACAGAGTGAAAGATTTCGCCCGGAATTCAGTTCCTCTGGTGAAATACACCAATGCTGAACTGTTTGGGAACTAGTTTTTGAAAAACTTATGCTAGATTCATATGGAAAAATAACTGAAAAATTGAATGAAACTAGTCTGGAAGCTGTAGTGTGAGTAGTTTTTGAGAAAAAAGTTGAAATATGCAAAAAATCGAACTAGAAAAACACAGACTTCTACGTTTGATGCCCAATAAATTTCTTTAATGACCAGTAAACAAATAATTTTTCGCAATACAAATTGTAGAGAATCTAATTCTGAAAAGAATTATGTAAGCTGTAAAAACTAAATTCAAACAATTGTTGAGGAGAGAACTAATAACTCATAGGTTGTAGCTGATTGCAAATAAAATATTTGGTTTTTTATGAAAAGTTTTATTTTTATATGAAAGTAACATATATATCCAAATGACACTAAACTTATACCAAAAGACCAAAGATGATGTTTAAAGTGACCTCCGTTGTTCTGAATGCATATGTTCAGATGTCTTCTGATCGATTGTCGGACCCGTTCAAATATTCCAGGAACAAATGCCAAATGCAGGAACAAATTTCAAGCACCTCACATTTTTTCTTATTTTTTATCATTCCTATTCCATTCAAAATCCTTAATGAGAGTTCTTCAATGGTATCAATCGGAGTATTGTATACTAAGGTTTTCAAGTGTCCCCAAAGATAAAAATCCAAAGGATTTATGGATATGAGATTGAGATACTCCTTATTAGGAAAACTTTGTGAACACTTCACTTTTATACAGTCCTATCTTGTGGTCCGCACTTAGAGGCTTTGTTAGCCAAAACTTTCACTTTTATAAAATCTTTGACACATTATCCTTTTGAAAATGAGTATCTCTTCGTCCGCGCAAAGTGAGGTAGCAGACACACTGCCGACGGCGGTAGTAGCGGTGGTTGACGCTGAGGGGGGCGCAATGGAGTCCACCGCCCAGATATCTCCAGTTACTGCCATGAATCCTGGGAACAGTAATAAATCATTAGAAATCTCCAAAGAAACAAGAAGGAAGATTATATTAGAGGGGTTACTCAAGTCATTTTCTAACAGTTTAGAAAAAACAATGGCAATAGTAAAGAAGGATATAAAGGCGGAAATGAAGGAAGTGCGGGAATCATTGGAGGATACGTCAGTGAGTAGGGATATGAAAGGGGTCATACAAGCGGTACACAGTAAGTTGGATGCTATTGATAGCAAGGCAGAAAATTATAGGGAAGAGTTAAGGGTAATGATAGATTTGCAAAATGAAAATCAGGAAATAATTACAACCGGCTTAGCAGCAAAAATAGATACAGTTACTTGTGAGTTGTGTGTTTGATTATTTCCTCTTGTTACTATTTTTTTCTCTCTCTTCCTAGAATGACTTCTGTTTAATCATAGTGACTTTTTTTTCATTTCATTTCATTTTCATATTTTCATTTTATTATTTGCTGTGTTTATTTTTTCTGCTATCTAAAATTGTGTTTAAATTTTCTGTTATGTATATTTTTCAGAAAGACTTTTCGTAAAAATTTCATAAACTTTTCATTTCTTTCAATATTTGTATTAAATATTCATTTTTAAATTGTTTCACTTGTATTATGTGTTAAGAGAGCAATTATGGGATATTATCCTTGTGCTCTCATATGTATCTCAAATAAATAAATAAATAAATAAATGGTTAAACACGAGGTACACGACCATGACCTTCCATCAATATAAACTATACCTATATACTCTCAGTCTCATAATATGACTCTATACAGAGTGATTCTTAATTATGGTAGAATAATTTAATACGTGATAGTAGAGGTAAAAATAAGAAAAAAGTTCTTATAAACATTTATCCAGAAACGCTTTATTAGCGAGCTATACAGAGTGAAAGATTTCGCCCGGAATTCAGTTCCTCTGGTGAAATACACCAATGCTGAATTGTTTGGGAACTAGTTTTTGAAAAACTTATGCTAGATTCATATGGAAAAATAACTGAAAAATTGAATAAAACTAGTCTGGAAGCTGTAGTGTGAGTAGTTTTTGAGAAAAAAGTTGAAATATGCAAAAAATCGAACTAGAAAAACACAGACTTCTACGTTTGATGCCCAATAAATTTCTTTAATGACCAGTAAACAAATAATTTTTCGCAATACAAATTGTAGAGAATCTAATTCTGAAAAGAATTATGTAAGCTGTAAAAACTAAATTCAAACAATTGTTGAGGAGAGAACTCATAGGTTGTAGCTGATTGCAAATAAAATATTTGGTTTTTTATGAAAAGTTTTATTTTTATATGAAAGTAACATATATATCCAAATGACATTAAACTTATACCAAAAGACCAAAGATGATGTTTAAAGTGACCTCCGTTGTTCTGAATGCATATGTTCAGATGTCTTCTGATCGAATGTCGGACCCGTTCAAATATTCCAGGAACAAATGCCATTTCTCAAGCACCTCACATTTTTTCTTATTTTTTATCATTCCTATTCCATTCAAAATCCTTAATGAGAGTTCTTCAATGGTATCAATCGGAGTATTGTATACTAAGGTTTTCAAGTGTCCCCAAAGATAAAAATCCAAAGGATTTATGGATATGAGATTGAGATACTCCTTATTAGGAAAACTTTGTGAACACTTCACTTTTATACAGTCCTATCTTGTGGTCCGCACTTAGAGGCTTTGTTAGCCAAAACTTTCACTTTTATAAAATCTTTGACACATTATCCTTTTGAAAATGAGTATCTCTTCGTCCGCGCAAAGTGAGGTAGCAGACACACTGCCGACGGCGGTTGTAGCGGTGGTTGACGCTGAGGGGGGCGCAATGGAGTCCACCGCCCAGATATCTCCAGTTACTGCCATGAATCCTGGGAACAGTAATAAATCATTAGAAATCTCCAAAGAAACAAGAAGGAAGATCATATTAGAGGGGTTACTCAAGTCATTTTCTAACAGTTTAGAAAAAACAATGGCAATAGTAAAGAAGGATACAAAAGGCGGAAATGAAGGAAGTGCGGGAATCATTGGAGGATACGTCAGTGAGTAGGGATATGAAAGGGGTCATACAAGCGGTACACAGTAAGTTGGATGCTATTGATAGCAAGGCAGAAAATTATAGGGAAGAGTTAAGGGTAATGTTAGATTTGCAAAATGAAAATCAGGAAATAATTACAACCGGCTTAGCAGCAAGAATAGATACAGTTACTTGTGAGTTAAATGGAAGAATAGATAACCTAACCAGGCACGGCCCTAGGGACTTTGCCGCCCTGGGCGAAATCGGCAAACGCCGCCCCCCCCCCCCCCAACCAGGTATAATAATTGTTTACTCAAAAATTTGCCCGAAGGTTATCAGCTGTTTAAGTTGAAAATGACATTTAAACAAATATTTGACGAATGCATAAAGGTATGGAGGGAAAATTTTGGAGCACAATTTTCAACTCTACAGCTCTTTCAAGGATAGTAAGAGGATTAACATATCAAAAGTCCTCACCCTTACCTCATGTGCTAAAGGGGTGGGGGTGGTTTGAAAGTACCATTTTTCATTTTTCTCATATATCTCGGAAACTATGCATCTTATAAACATCTTTATTCCGTACAAAATTGAAGCTCACAAAATTACCAACAAGTTTTGTTCTTTACATTTTTTTCATATCTCTTATAGTTTCTGAGATATCCGCACTTGAAGGTGAGACATTTTTTGAAAAAACACTTCTGCCTCCAATTTTTTCATCTTTTCGGCCTTATAATTTTTGAACGATTGATAAAAAAATCCGTGCTGATTATAAGCTGACTGAGCATCAAATTATCTTCAATTTGATGTATATTTTCACTGTCTTACGCATTTCCCTTCGACTGTTGCAGCAGTTTTAGTGTTGAAAGTGAAAGTTTTGTTTGGTAGAGGATTTCGATAAATCTGATACTTTTTGAGATATATATGTTCTAAAGTGATGCATTTTCGAAAACCCAGTTTTTTCCATTTTTCGCTCTTTCAATTCTTATAACTTTCCAACAATTGATGGAAAAAGAATGTGCTTACTACGAGATTGTAGAGCATTAAATTATCATTCATTTCATGTATAATTCGACAATTTCACGCAGTTTTAGGTTTGAGAGTCAAATATCAAGATTTGCAACAAGTGACTTTTTTCAAATATCACACTATTCTGTGATCATAAATTGGAGTGTGCTTCAGTATGAACATCCATATTGAGTACCCATTGGAACGTCTGCGGAACTGAACACTGGGGGTGTTTCTAAACTTCCTACCAAACAAGACATTCAAAACTAAAACTGCTGCAACAGTCGTATAGGAATGCATGAAATAGTCGAATTATACATGAAATGGAAGATAATTTAATGCTCTAAAATCTCGTAATTAGCACATTCTTTTTCATCAATTATTGAAAAGTTAAAAGACCTGAAAGAGCGAAAAATGGAAGAAAAACTGGGTTTTTGAAAATGAATTACTTTAGAACATATATATCTCGAAAAGTTAGTATCATATTTATTGAAAACCTCTACAAAACAAAACTTGTAGGAAATTCATTGAGCTTCATTTTTATGTGGATGATTATGTCAATAGAACTCATTGTTTCCAAGATATAAGCATGTAAGTAAAAGTGGAAAATGCATCTTTCAAACCACCATCATCCCTTTAGCACATGATGTAGGGGTTGGGATTTTTGATATGCTCACCTCCAAACTAGTGTCAGCAAAGCTGCAAAGTCTAAAATTGAGTTCCAAACATTCCCTTCAAATTTCATTGTCAACTGATCTATTGTTGCTGAACAGAAAATTTCACTCACAACACTAAAACTGCTGCAACAGTCGTGAGGAAATGCGTAAAATGGTGAAAATATACATTAAATTGAAGATAATTGTCAGCTTATAATCAGCACGGATTTTTTTCATCAATCGTTCAAAAATTATAAGGCCGAAAAGATGAAAAAATTGGAGGCAGAAGTGTTTTTTCAAAAAATGTCTCACCTTCAAGAGCGGATATCCCAGAAACTATAAGAGATATGAAGAAAATGTAGAGAACAAAACTTGTTGGTAATTTTGTGAGCTTCAATTTTGTACAGAATACAAATGTTCATAAGATGCATAGTTTCCGAGATATATGAGAAAAATGAAAAAATGGTACTTTCAAACCACCTCCACTCCTTTAGCACATGAGATAGGGGTGAGGACTATCGATATGTTAATCCTCTTACTATCCTTAAAAGAGCTGTGGAGTTGAAAATTGTGTTCCAAACTTTTCACTCTATAATCTTTAATTGACTGGACTAGAACAGTAACACAAAATATCTGATTAAACTATTTTTATGTTCGGAACAGATACGGTACACAATAAGAAAACATAATTGAGACGGTAGTTCTAAATCAAGAGACTGCAACAGAGTATTGGGCCTATTTAACTTGCTAAGTAATCAAAACTACAATTGCTACAACACGAGTTTGTCCAACACATTTGTTTAATTAAGTAGAACTCGTCTGACCTTTGCATAGAAAAATTCCTTCTCCAGTTCTTCAAGATCTAGGGACTGAGCTATTTTATGTTCGCTAGACCACTCAGTCGTTCCTGGGACATTGTTGATCTTAGATATATGTCCTCATCAGCTTGAGTTTGGAAGTGCTTGTTATAAAATTTTACTATTCCCATTGAATTTATTATTTATTTGCATTTAAAAAAATTCTGTTCCATAAAATTTGCCGCCCCAAAAAATCTGCCGCCCTGTGCGGCCGCCCGGTCCGCCCACCCCCTGGGGCCGGGCCTGAACCTAACAGTACAATACACCTCGCAAATTCAAGAAATAGCAACAAACATTAAAGCTGATTGTCAAAAAGAAATTCAAGAGCAAGTAGTAATTAAAACACAGGACATAAACTCGATAGTAAATAGGAACAATAGTCAACTTATTTCCATAAATCAATGACAGAATAGTAACTCTACACAAATAACTCATCTAAATACTGAGATCAATCAAAACAAAGTACTACTTAATTCATTGGAGACAGCCGTTGGAGAACAGCAATCATTTTTATCTGAATTAAATGCCGAAGTAGTAGATAATGAAACAGAAGCTACTAGTCATTGGAAACAGACCCAAGAGTAGTTAGTACAACTCGAGAGTCAGGTACATCAATTTCCACACAAGAATGTAGAGCCTATCCCCATAGCAACGTTTGATTTATTGTACAGTTTCAATGAATTAGGCCATTTTGACAATACAGACCGCTATCTTCAACCTAAAGAATTTATAGATCAGATAAAATTGGTACAATCTCTTACACCCACGTCTTGGAATATGTGGCGACTCTGTTTATCCAGTTTGTTGAGCGGTGAACCTCTGATGTTTTTCCAGATCCATAATCATGAATTCAGGACGTTAGACGAATTCAGTGCAGCTTTCCTGGAACAATATTGGAGTAAAAATAGACAAATGGATACACTAGCCAATATCATAGCTTGTGAATTATTATTATTATTAGCATATGGCACATATATATATATAGACACACACAAACATATAGGTAGGTAGTCAGAGAAAAAATCTGGTCATGAGACCATTGTCAGGTTAATAAGATATTGTAAATATATTAAATTTTGATGTCGAGGTTGTCAAGGTAGTGTAGTGATTGTGGAGAAGCCGAAATAAAATCATTTAAATCACCTTGGTAGGCACATATATTACAATTTCTGATGATATGCTTCAGCATCTGTCTAGCCTCTCCACAAGAGAACTTGAAGCCAGTATATGGGGGTGCTTCTAATTGTCCCAGTGATTAAACGCATAGTGTGGTTCAGTTGCACATTTACTCTATTCACATGGGCACTATTGAACCATACAGCAGCACAATATTCAGCGGTTGGATACACCAAACCCAGAGCAGAACAGCGCAAAGTTGTGGCCAAAGCACCCCAAGTAGTGCCACAAATTTTTTGAATTAAGTTATTTCTTGTTTTCAGTTTCTCAGCAACATTTTGGATATGGTGTTTATAGGATAGAGTGCGGTAAAGTGTAACTCCCAGGTACTTGGGCAAAAAATTGTGTTGCAGGTGAGCATCATCAAATTTTACCTTCAACTTCACACTTGCCTCCTTATTATTCAGATGAAAGCAGCAAACCTTCGTTTTCGTCATGTTGGGCTGGAGCCTCCACTTGTGGAAGTAAGCTGAGAGGAAAGACAAGTCTTGAGTCAGGCTGCTTGCTGTTTTTTCCATACTCCTGTCCTGAATGGCTATAGCAATGTCATCTGCATACACAAATACTCTTGATTTGATATTTGGCAAATCAGCTGTGTACAGATTGAAAAGAAGGGGGGATAAGATAGATCCCTGTGGCAATCCATTGTTCAATACTCTTATCCTGCTCAGCCTATCATCCATGAGAGCCCTGAAATTCCTGTTCTTCAGCATTTTATTGATCAATTGAATGATTTTTAGACTTTGCAGGACCTGTAGGAGTTTAAATATGAGGCCCTCTCTCCACACTGTGTCATATGCAGCACTCAGGTCCACAAAGGCAACAGACGTCTTCAAGCCTTTCTGGAAACTTGCTTCAATATGTGTTGTCAATGCAAGAACCTGGTCTGTGCAGCTCAAGTTTGGCCGAAATCCTGCTTGTTGAATTGGAACATGTTCCAGTGAATATAATCCTAGGACAGACGACACATATATCAATTTTGTTACTTCAACGCAAATTAAGAATGCTCAGTTAGATGAGCCTATAAATGATCATGCCTTAGCAAACATAATCCTGAAAAAGCTACCCTTCCGAGTCAGAACAGCATTGGCTACACAGCCAATAACTGGTTGCAAACATCTGTTAAATCATTTACACGGTATACAATCTGTGATGGCAATATCAAACCACCGGTCAAATCAGCCATATACACAAAATCAGTATAATTCAAATGTTAAGCCCCCGAACGACCCCTCGGTTTGAGCGTCATAACGATCAGAAACAAAGTAACAGCTGGAATAATGGAAATTTTCAGAATCGTTCAACAAATCATTATTCACAACAAGCAGACCGAAAGAATTCTTATGATGACAATGACCGTTTTAACACTAATACTGGATATACTCATAATAATTACAATAGAAGCTATAACCTGCCACCACAACAAGTAAGCACAAATCACACCACCGAACATGCAACTATAATAAACCCACAACAAGAGCATACTGATCATAGAGACAATATATCACCAAACACAGAGAAGTCTGCATCTAAACAATTATGGCTATATGATACTCCCAACACAACCCACATAAGCTCAGAAAAAATAGATGAAGAAAATAAAGATACTTCAGCCTCATATACTACCTTTGTGAACGACTTACCAGAAATATTATTAGAAGAACAGAAACTAATACAAGAAGACAACCCACCACCTAAAACCGCCGCCCATCATGCACATAAAACACCCCACAAGCATCAATCCCTATTGAGCCTTATATTCCCCCCTGAAGAAGCACTACCGGCCAAAACCCCACAACAAGAACCGATCCACAACAATAATGCCCCAATTCCAGCACTACCAAATGCAAACAGTCACCAGGAAGGGACTACCACCATGCATCCACACACAGGACCTATGCACTCGCATCAATCAACCCTATCGAGGCAGACCAAGGACACCAAGAGGGAGGACCGGGAAGACGGACTACAGGACCGAAGGAGCATGCATTGCAAGGCCCGGAGACGGAAGCACCCGAGGAGGACACTGGACAACTGACATCAGGACTGGGATGATGGACTACAGGACCGAAGGAACCAGCATTGCAAGGCCCAGAGGCGGAAGCAACGAGGGAGGAACCGAGCGCGCCGATGGAGTCCACATGCACGTTTCAAGGAGCCGAGGAGGACACCAGACCGACACCAGGATGGAGGACAAGGGATCGACATCATGCATCCGCGGCACATATGCTTTAAAGCTTATACTCAGCGTTGTGACCATAAAAATGGAGCAAATAAATGGGATAAAAATGGAACTACTAACAAAACTACGATGGATTCATGCATGGGCAACAAGGAAGTGGATTATCATAGGAGATTGATAAAGGATAGAAGGTGTTTAAGAAGATTGAAGGAAATAAGGAATTATATAAAGAAAGTGAAAGTTCCTGGCTACTATATGTTGAGAGGCAATATTATTAAAGAGATGATAAATGTTTTGATATGCTGTGTAATGTTTGCTATAGCTGTGATATGGATAAAAGACTGTGTTGTGGACATGATGAAAAATATTGTATTGTTATTATTAAAAGAATCTACTATTGATAATTGGAAAGCTAATATTATAAAAATGTTTATTGTTGTGAGCATAATGATTTATAATGAACCGAAATCGAGAATATTGAATGAAAATGAGAGGAAAGATGAATTAAGACTACTGGATGAATGGGAAAAGAACAGATTAAAAGGAATTACCATTAAGGAAGCAAGGAATTGTTGAAGAGGATATACAAGATACCGGGGCTTTGAATTCATGAAGGATAAATTATCAATAGGACAGCCTCATCAATCGATAGAAGATAACCTAACCGGCCTATATCAATATCAACAAGGAGAAATACAAGAAGATACAGGAAAACCATGAAACTTCTACATGCAATATCGTCGAATTTGAAAGAAAATATGATAAGAAGACAAATATAAACAGTATTATCAATCAATTACTGACCTGTCTTAATAAATTTAGTATTGAAGTGTCACCTCGTGTAGCCAAATTCAATTTTTAATTCACTCCAACCAATAGAGGCCTGTAACAAATCAAAGCACAATTTTTAATTATGTATTTTCTCACTAAGCATCGTTTAAAAAAGGCCACAAGATGGGATTATGTAGAATAAAATAAGATATTTACCTTAAAATTTGGAAATTGTAGAAAATAGGTTAACTTGAACCAAGAATGAGAATTGATCAATAGTGAATTGTGACGTAGATAGTATGAAATCTAGAAATCATAGACTAGCAAATGCCCACTAAATCAAAAGCACAGAGAGCCTGTTTAACACATGTTGATATAAGCGCCTGTTATAAGCATATCGATGAAATGATTGTTCCCAAAAAACTATTTATATATGTTATTTAATGTATCAGTTAATGTTATATATATTTATTTAGATGTTTTATATTATTATCATTGTTATTACCACGTTGTTACCAAAAACCTCAAACAAAGCCAGTTACCATTATGTGGCCCAGAAAAACCAAATATGGCAAAGAAGAATTGTACCTGATCTATAGAATATTGTTAATATTATTATTTATTTATTTTATTCATTCATTTATTGTATAAAATACTATAATCATAATACAATTATGACATTGGAGAAAACTAGGCTGAGCCTGTACTATTTCTCTTCAAAAATTTTGATAAAATGTTAATGTTGTCCAAAAGATAAGGTTATGTAATCACACACTGCTTCGTCACTTGATTTTCGGTCCAAGAATGATAAGAGACCTAAAAATTGTGAATGATGTATGAGCCCCAAAATTGTTATTCGAAAGTATTTTTGAAAGAGATCTATTGTATAAGAATCGAAATGTTTGTTGTATGGAGAATAAGTTGGTATCACTGCAAGGGGCGGATTTGAAAATATTGTACTAAGTTTATAGAGGGGAGAAATGTATTTAAGATGTTATATTTGTGATATTTTTATGTTGATAAGGAGGAATTTGTTATTGTCTTGATGGAGATTTAAGGGGGGCGTATGCAGAAAAGGTCTGCGATTTATTAGGAGGTTTTTGAAGTGTGTTTCGGTGGATATTTCTAGGTTATGTTGATGTGTTAAAGGAAGAATTCGTATTAAAAACATTGTTGATTCTCAAAATATTTTGAATTCAAATTTGGGGGCACGTGTAACATATCAAAATTCAATAAGCAAGCAAAATCGCTAATTGAAAGAATTTTATAGGTCTGGAGCAAAACAGCTATTCTATTATCGCCAAATGTGATAACAACAAATGAAAGATTAGATAATAACGGGTACCATGGTTAAAATTAGAACAGCCGAATAGAAAAGAATGTTATTTGCTTTTTATTATATTATATAAAGTATTGGAAATTTTGAGGTTAGGCTCAAATACCTACTGATTGGTGACCCAATAATCGATCAAGCTGTATAATGTGAAATCTAGCCAGACACCTTCGCGAAAAACTTGTTGTAAACAAATAGTATTCAACTAGAGGATTTTGGAATGCACATGGCTACTAGTTATAGAGGGAAAAACAACTTATAGCATTTGAAAATATTTATTATCTGTAATGAGCATGAACAAATATACAAAAAAAAAAATAATAAAATATTAAGGAAGTAGGATAGTAATAGGCGCATGGATACAGTAGTGAATTTGCATGAACCAATCAAATTACAGTAATCGATGGGCGGCAATAGAGAGCCGATTCAAATGTATATATGAATATTTTTATAAATGATATCAATTTATAAATTATCACTACAGTAGCCTCTCTCTTAACCAGACACCTTTTAACCGGACATCGGTTTAACCGGACTACACTCCACGGAAGTGACATCTCTTTAACCGGAAAATAATCATCAGCACATCGGTTCAACCGGACTGTACAGTACTTCTGCACCCGCCACGAATCATAATGGCTGTTTGGTTTTAAATATTTCAAATGTAAAAAGGCTTAGCAACTAACTATTTTCTTGTGTTTTGTGTTCACAGATATCATAATAAAGCGTCTAGTTTTATTATTTTTACGTAAAAGTCATTATTGGCTTATAAACTACAAAATATGCATACCAATTTAACAACTTTTAGGGAACGTCGGTTTAACCGGAAAAAACGTTATCCGGACTGGCCTCAGTCCCGATGAGTCCAGATAATAGAGAGGCTACTGTACTCAGTTTATGTATCGGATATGGTTCGAATAATTATAAAATGTTATACCTAAAATATAGGTAATAATTTAGTAGATTGGCACGGACTATTTGATCCTTTTAATGGAGTAGTAGTGAAATATTTAAATATATGTAAATTTGTAAGTCGGAAATAGGATTGTAGAAAATAAGGGTACGACTTCCCACTTGCCTGCCAGATGCCACCATGGAACGACACTAAATTTTATAGAGCACAAGTCCCTTCCTTAAATTGTACTTTTGAAAGACTTAAAATATAAATTAATTAATTAATTTTTTATAAGACTTAGTGATGCTGTATTAAAGCGTAAGTCATTAGATATTTATTTATTCCCTTGGAGAGGATGACTTTGGCCACCAAAAATCCAGGACGACCAGGAAATTTGGATCACCACCAACATCTTGTGAAATTCAGCACGTGAGTGATAAATTATCGAAATAAATAAAATTAGGGCGCCCTCAGTGCTTTGAGTGAAACAAATATAAAAAGCTAGCTCGTCGAAAAGGTTATAAATATTAAAAATTATTATAGAACTTGTGCAAGTCTTGGAAGGTACAAGAAACATATACTACTAGTTAAATGAATTATATGAAATGCATATGTCTAAGAATACACAGATTAAAGAAATATTTAAATTTAATATTATAATGAATAAATGCTCACTCAATCAATAATTTTGTTAGCAAATTATAGAGATATGAATGTAGCTCTTGTTCACTGGGTAAATTGATTTATCTGATTCCACCAGAGGCCGAACCTCAAGCCCTGATATATATATATATATATATATATATATATTATATATATATATATATATATATTATATATATATATATAGAGAGAGAGAGAGAGAGAGAGAGAGAGAGAGAGAGAGAGATAGAGAGGAATGTAGCTACTGAGATCTATAGATATTAATATATTTATGATTTATGATTCATCAGTTGATTATTTATTTTTGGAAACGAGATATATAGTGAGATTTTTCAAATCGACAAGCAGCAGCAAGTCGATACCTGAGCTACATGAAGATAAATGCATGTAATTAATGATTTAAAAGCACATGGTAACGTTTCGTGCTAAAGAACTAAAAAGTAGTGAGCCAATCTGTGATATTCTATTTTTGATATATTTGTTCTTATTTTTATTACTTTTGCTTGTTGCTCTATATATATTTCTATATTTATTTGGTCATTAATATTTTATTGTACAATATATGTATCAAATTTTTTCATGGTGTATCCTTTATTTATTTCTCCACTTCCATGCATGACCAATGTCATATTGATTTATCGAGTTATCAGTATTGAAATATTAAGAAAATCACCATCCAACTTTATTCTTCACCGGATAAGTTGGTTTAGTCAGCGATATTTAGCATTGATAATCAAATCTTTGGAAATAATACGTTCCAGAGATTTATATAAATTATACAAGAGCAGTGAACTGCGGGAGCTCCTGAGCGAGCCTATAAGAATTTTGTCTAAGTCGTATTCTAAGAACCACAACCAGAGTCATATTATTTTGTACTCATGCTTTACCGACTGCAGCCAAGCCAGGCAAACCGTTATTCACAAAAATAACGTTACAATGTTAATAAGAACTTTTTTCTTATTTTTACCTCTACTTTCACGTATTAAATTATTTTACTATAATTAAGAATCACCCTGTATAATATACCTACTATTATTCTAATAATATTATGACTTTTCTCATGATTTATGAATCTAACCTGCGAAACACCACATGGAACACAAAGAAGGCTTTTTTTGAAAAGATGGCTTCTCTGATTGGTTCTCGTATAATTAGGCTATTCACGATTAAAATTTAACCGTCTTTTGTGCAACCGGCACGAAGAATTTAAGTAATGTCACTTTAAACTTATTTCTAATTCACCCTAATTTATCGCCCCAATTATTACTCAAATTGTAGATTTTCTATAATCAATAAATACATAGAAACTATAGATACATAGAAATATAATTTGATTAATCACTATCTATAAAAAAAATGTGAGGTGCTTGAAAAATCGCATTTGTTTTTGGAAAAACAATATTGTTGGAAATATTTCAGTCAGTACTCATGCGGGAACATGTCGGAATATTATCAATACTTGCATTCCACCCACGTTTATCTGTTACCGATAGCTATTGACTCTCTCTCTTTCTCTCTCCACAACTTTATCGGCCATCCTACTCTCACGGCCCCAATCTCTCCCTTGACTATCATTTTTTCCGTTGAGCTGTATCCCCTTGTGCCTCTTTCAATACGCAATATCTTGATTTTCTTGAAACCTGACTCCTTGGAGAAAGCTGTGACCCAAGATTTCAACCAATGCTGCTCAAAGCAAAAATATTGAGTTACAGTTCACTGAGAAGGTTTTTCTATTTATAATGCTTCATGTTACTTTCAAAATTTATTTTGTAATAGCAGTAAAATAGAAAAATGAGAATGGCAACGAAGCTTCAACAAATACTAGCATGAAACGCTATGATGAAAAGCGAAAATTTGTTTTCTGACGCCACTAATGCCATAATAATAACTGGTGAAAAACTATTCATATTTTTACTTTCCTTGCCCTATTACCATAGAGGTAAGGAAAGTATTGCTTTCCAAAAAAATTAAGGTACCCTAATTTCAAGTTTTCTATACGTTTCAAGATCCCCTGAGTCCAAAAAAAAAAAAATGATTTTTGGGTGTTGGTCTGTGTGAGTGTGTGTGTATGTCTGTGAACACGATAACTCAATTCCTAATCAACCGATTGACTTGAAATTTTAAACTTAACGTCCTAATACCATGAGGATCCCACGATAAGAAATTCAATGAAATTTGATTAAAAATGGTGGAAAAAATGGCGGATAATTATAAGCTATTTATAAGCCCTATCAACTGACATGAGGCTCATTTCTGGGAAAATTGCTCCGTAATATTCTTGAGAAAAATGGCGGATATTACTAAAGAACCATGTTATTTACAATTTTCTCAAAAATGACTTGACATGAGGATCCGACGATAAGAAATTCAATAAGATTTAATTCAAAATGGCGGATAATTACTAAAAAACCATGTTTTTCACGGTTTTCTCGAAAACGGCTCAAACGATTTTTTTCAAATTCATACCCTGTATAGTTATTTATCAGCTCTATCAACTGGCATGAGTCTCGTTTCTGGGAAACTAATGGGGGGTTCACCCCATCCTTGAGAAATGGACTTTGTAACCTCCTTCTCGTGCATGAGGTAGGTAGGTAGTGCAGTTCATAAAACTAGTAGTCCTGCGAACAGTAGACCTCGCTCATGAATACAACTTTCAATCTAATGAGAAGGGCCAGTACAGTAAATACAGTATATTGCGTAGATTTAGCCTATCTATGTCATCTATTATTTTTTCCATTGAAAGTGCTAGAGACACTGTTTCCAGAAACACCGGACTCATCAAGGAGGTACCTTTATATCGTCTCCATATTTACAATATTACAACTTTTCTAATAATTAATTATAAGAAATCGGTCAACTGGCGGAAAAATGGAATGTGCAGTAGGCAGTTTAGACGATGAATCGTCTCACAGACGATGGTGAGACGGAAAATGATTCTAAATGAGATGGGTTTGTTGGTGACAATGACAGGAGGATGCTAATGATGTTTTTCATGAAAAGTGTATTCAATCAGGACCTCTACTAAATATTAAATATTTAGTATTATGTTATGGCTTGTTCAGCCTATGCAGAATGTTAATGCTCATAAATCAGTTTCCGATCTCATACCAAAAGGAAAACAAAAAATTGACACTTTAGAGCGACACAAAAAATGAATACAATACAATAATTATTGTACCTGATAAACTGAAAATTCAGTTGAAAAATAACTAAAACAATAGCTGATAGTTATGAATAAAAGAATTTGGAGATTGAAGAAATGCTTATGATGTTGAATATTGTCTACAACTAAAATAGTTTTTGATTTATTAGTTGATTAATTTTTATGATGATAAAAATAGTCCACAACTATAATAGTTGACTTATCTGTAACATAGACAATAATAGTTATTTATGTATTGAGAGCGTAAAACTCAACTTTATTGCTGCAATCACATACAATTTTTTTTCTACAACTGCAGTATTAGACTCCAATAGAATAGAGTTTTTTTAAATAATTTATCCAATTAATTTCATAAATCAATTCAACAATAAAAAAAATAATAATCTTAATAATTCTAATATTATCATGATAATTTATTTTATAATTATTCATATTATTAGAATAAGATAGAACAAAGTATCATTTGCAAAAAAAATCTGGTCGAAACAAGATTCGAACCTGGGTTCCACAGTTTGACATTCAACACTCCAGCTCTCTACACTACCGTGAGTTGTTGATACTGATGGCGAAAAAGTAGGAACATGAATTGCTGTATCTTCAAAGATACGAATAAATAACCGTTGAGGTTAGTCTACGGTTTTTTTAATATTACAAAAAAACCGGAGGTCTTACCAAAAATCATTACATATACGTTTCTGCGCCTTGTTTCAAAGAACTTGCATACCAAATTGCATCCAAATCGGACAATAACTGCAACTGTAACTGCGGTACAAACAAACAAACAGACAAAAGCTGATCGAGTCAAAACTAAGACCTCAGCTTTGCTTCGGTCAAATAACACATAGTTGAGATATTTCATCTGTAGAACAGCTGTTTTGACGACTTTTAAAAAAATCATCGAATTTCACAATTTACACAAAGGAAAAAGTACTCTGGAAACAATTATATATACACATATATACAGAAGTCTGATCGTAGTTTCAATTATGTTGCCACCAATCGTTATTATGTTGTTCCCCTAAATTATTCACGTTTAAGAATGGGGCTTACAGTTCAATGAGCAAGGAAAGTTGTGTGAGAGTACCACACCAGATTTTTATGTTTGCTCAAAGAAGCATCAAATTGAATCAAATCTTGATTCGCATCATAGGCTTATGGCAAACTAATTATCTAATGCTATCGTTGATCACTTATTCACAATCATTTCATATTTCCTTTTAGGTCTGAAAATCGTATTATCACAATAATTATAATCATTTACGCTCTCGAATACAACAATTATGAATAGCCTCAAAGTAACATTTAATCATGCATAAATGGGCATTCCATTCTAGACTATTTTGTTTCAAAATTCAAGGATGATATTAGTCCAGCCAACAAATGCTTAAAAAAAGGTATAGAAAAGTTTGGAACACAATTTTTGACCCCGCAGCTCTTTTAAGTATAGTTAGGGGGTGAACATATCAAAAGTCCTCACCCCTAACCCCTGTGTTAAGGGGGTGAGGTGGTTTGAAATTACAATTTTTTTCATTTTTCGCACATATCTCGAACAATATGCGTCTCTAAGAAAATTTTAGTAGAATACAAAATCAAAGCTGATAAATTAGCCTACAAGTTTCATCTGTAACATTTTTCCATATCTCTCATAGTTTTCTAGATATGAGCTCTAGAAGGTGTCACATTTTCAAGAAACCCCTTCCAGCTCCGATTTTTTCATCTTTTTGGCCTTTTAACTTTTTAATGATTGATTGAAAAATCATAAGCTCAAAGAGCACCATATTTTCTTCAATTTAATGTATTATTTAATTATATTACGCATCTCCCTACGATTGTTGCAGCCGTTATAGTGTTGAGTGTAAAATCTTCAGTCTAACAACAATAGATCAATTGATTCTTTCTTGATTCTTTATCACAAATGATAATGTATTGCCAGGTCTTGCAAGACCCATTGCATACTAGCACTACATTATAATGGAAACAAATGAACAATTAACATATTCAGAACAGAAAATAAATATGTAGATGAGTGTATAACTTTTAGAAACAAAGAGTAGAACCTATTATTTTACAGAATAGAAATGAGAATACACATGAAATTCTATCAATACTAAGTAAATAAAATAACTCAAATTTTCTTAAGATATACATACACATACACACACACATGCGCTCAAAGAAAACCCAACTCAAAAAAAAATTGAAATAAAATACCATAGAGAAAAAAAAACTACTCGTTGCCCTCCAAAAGTAATTTGAAAAGTCTCCTCTTGAAAACGCTTAGTGAAACAGAAAAAATGACATGTTCAGGAATAGCATTCCAAAGTCTTGCAGCAGTGACCACAAACGAAGAATTGTATCTTGCAGTGCTATGAATAGGAATCTGCAAGGTATACAAATGAGATCTCGTGTTGCAATCTGGATTGACATCAACAAGACGGATGAAATCATCTGCTAGATAAGTAGGGCCCTCCCTCATGACCAGAATTTTATATACTTGACAAAGAAGAAAATATTGTCTACACTTATCCAATTTGAGCCAACCCAACTCCATGAAGAATGGAGTGATTTGCGAGAAACGCCTAGCATCAAATATGAACCTGACTGCATAGTTCAATGAGTGTTGGAGTCGACTATTCAACTCATTTGTTATGTCGTTATAAGGGATGCAGCAATAATCAAAGAATGGCATTATCAAGGACATGACAAGGGTAGTGCGAACAGCTCTGGGCAGAAATCTTCTTATCATTTTAAGTTGATGCATTCCTCCAAAAACCTTATTACAAACATGAGTAACTTGTTCTCACCAGCTCAATGAGCAGTCAATTAATAAGCCAAGTACTCTGACACTGGAACAGTAAGGAATATTAATATCATTTATGGTCACTGGGGGTGCACTAGGGACGTCCAATTGGTTCAACAGCCCAGGATGTCCAATGACAATACTTCGGGTTTTTGAAGGGTTAAGCATCAACCTATGAGCAGAAGTCCACTCAACAAGCAATGCTATATCGTTGTTCACTTGATCAATGACATGTGTGAACTGCGATTTTTGAAAATGTGAATAAATTATCAGGTCGTCAGCAAATAGATGATAAGAGGTATTGCTGAGAATCATTGGAGAATTATTAATATAAATTGAAAATAGAAGAGGACCTAACACCGAGCCTTGTGGGACTCCTTGATTGATAATACGCCAAGAGGAGACGTCACCAGCTGTCCCCACCACAGCCTGAGATCGACCCACCAGGTAAGATTTGAACCATGCCAATGTAGAGAGAGAAAAATTGCATTGATTTTTCAACTTTTCCAACAGTATAAGATGATTCACATTATCGAAAGCTTTGCTGAAATCAAACTGTACCAAAAGAGTACCAGCAGTCAACTTCTTGTCCAGTGCAGCCCGAATGTCATCAGTTATCTTAATCAAAGCAGTGCTTGTACTATGATGAGGTCTGAATCCAGATTGAAACTTGGCAAAGAAATTGAAACGAGTCAGATATTCAACCACCTGCCTATGAACTATCTTCTCATGTGCTTTGGATATGGACCAGAGAATATTGATTGGGTGGAAATCATTGGAAGCTGATGCATTTTTAGTTTAAGGATAGGTTTAATCAATGAACACTTCCATAAATCAGGAAAAACACTCGACTGCAGAGAAAAGTTAAAGATGTGGGTGATTGTGGGAAGCAGAATGGGAAGTAGCTTTTTGTAGAAAAGAATTGGAATACCATCCACCCCTTTAGCGTTTTTATTTGTGTTGAGGATAATATGAGATACTTCTGCCGGGTAAACATATGAGAAAAAAAATGGTTCATCTGGAAGGACATGAAGAAACTGGTTGATTAATTGGTTTTGTGCTATCTCCTCATTATTAATAGGGGTAGTTGGGTTGATGGGTTCAACAAAATAATCATTCTATTCATCTAGAGGGAGATCAATGCTGATATTATGCTTCTTATTCCAATGAACACCCAGACTACAGACATTATCCCATAGAAAAGAAGTAGACTTATTACAATTGAATGTATTGTGGTAGAATCGTAATTTTGCATTAAAGATTTAACTCTATTTCGCAATACCTTGAAACTGTTGAAATCAGCCTCACTATTAGACCTTTTGAACTTCCTTTTTGCCCTATCCCTTTCACGCCTTGCTTGTAGAATCTCCCTAGTAATCCATGGCATTGGTTTATGTTTGATCTGAGCAACATGGATTGGTGCATGCTTATCGAAAACATCCACAATCATTTGATCAAATAGTGATACTTTATCATTTATATCGTTTAAAAGACCAATTTGATGCCAAGGCATATCAATTGCCTCATTCAATTCCCTTTCAATAACAAAGCTCCTGAAATTCCTGTATGTGAAATGTTCCCCAGCAGTTGATTGTACCGATAGATCAAAAATAACAAAAATCAATTCGTGATGAGAAAAGCAAGGTGCAGGAAACTGACCATAATGAGAAACAAAATTAGGTTCACTAACAAATACCAGATCCAAAAGAGTTTTAGAGTTGGGAAGAAGATAAGTTGAAGTTGATGAATTTACAATCTTAAGATCCAAAGAGTTAATCAAAGTCATAAGTTGATTCTTTTCGAAGCCATCTTTCAATAAATCACAATTGAAATCACCAAGCAATATTAGATGCTGATATAAGTGCATATAATTCAGTAAGGCATTCTCAAAAAGAAACAGTCTTCCCGCCTTAGGAGGACGGTATACTACAACAATGAGAATCTTACAATCATCCGACGAGATCTCAATGAAGAGAAATTCTGGTGACTTGGAATAGGGTTGCGGATCAATTGACAGATTAATTTGGAGGGAACGTTTGGAACACAATATTTGACTTCGCAGCTTTGTTTGGACTACTTAAAACGTAAACATATCAAGAGTCCTCATTCCTACCCTTTATGATTAAGGGATGAGGGTGATTTAAAAGTTGCGTTATTTTTTCTGGCTTACACGCATGTATCTTGGAAACAATGCATTTCAGCGTCATGACTAACTGAACAAAAATGAAGCTAGATAAATTTCCTACAAGTTTTGTGGAGTGGAGTTTTATGATATCTCCTTTAGTTTTCGAGATATCTACTTTCAAAAGTGTGAGAGACCATTATTTTCCTCCAACTTTTTGAACTTTCTGGGCTTATTACTCAACAACAATGCATCGAAAATATAAGTACTGGACGTTGGGATTTAATTCTCTTCAATTTGATGTATTTTTCACCATTTAATGCTTTCTATCAATTGTTATAGCATCTTTAGTGTTGAGAATGAAATTCTCAATACAGCAACAATAGATCATTTGACAATGTAATTTGGACATAATATCTGGAACACAATTTTTGACTCTGCAGCTTCTTTAAGACTAGTTAGGAGCTGAACATATTGAAAATCCTCATCCCTAACCCCAGTGCTAAAAGTAGGGTACCGTCAAGTTGACACTTGTTGCTGTATTGAGAATTTCAAACTCAACACTAAAGCTGCTATAAAAATTGATGGAAAGCTTAAAATGATGAAAAAATACATCAAATTGAAGAGAATTGAATCTTCTAACTCTCAACGTTCAGTACTTATATTTTCGATGCTTTGTTGTTGAGAAATAAGCCCTGAAAGTTCAAAAAGTTGGAAGAGAAACTATCTCATACACTTTTGAAAGTAGATATCACAGAACTCTACTATACAAAACTTGTGGGAAATTTATGTACTTTGTAGGACTTTTGATATGTTTATCCTTAAAAGATCTGCGGTGTCAAAAATTGTGTTCCAAACATTTCCTTCTATAGTCTTTCGTTGACTGGACTAATGAACATGATTATTTCTAAACTTTTGAATTCATACCAACACAAATGCAATATTCTTTATTTCATAATTTTCATACGTGTGACTAGTGCTTCACTGTTCAAATAATTATCTTGGATATACAATATCTATAAGATCTGATTCCTCCGTACTGTCAGTAACGATTTGAATCAAATTACATTTACAAGTCTGTTTGTTTGTAGTCTGCATCCACAAGTCTGCTTGAAGAGATTAGATAGATCCAAAAGGATTATGGGTGACTGGAGCAGGCTACTACATTTATTACAGCTTCACCAAAGGCAACACAAGACAAGACATATTTAATATAGACAAGTGAATGAATCAACTACCCTACTTTGAACATCTACTTGCTAAAGAAACGGAATAGAGTTGCCAAAATATGCAATAAAACTTGAATTTATGATCACATGTAATCCCTTAACTCCGCAGAAATTTCCAAAGATAATTTTTCACTGCAGAAAGCCATCACTGCAAGAAACTACAACGTGAATTCCATTTTAACGCAAGAACGCGAGGTTTATTGAAGTATTTTTCGGCCAAGCTTGAATAAGGCAGGAGTTTACAGCATTGGTTTTAAAGAGGAAAGCAGTACAACAAAGTTAATAGTCTTCTGAAGGCAATAAGCTCAGTCTTAGTTGCATGGAACGACTTTTCCAGCCTCCAGCAAGAAAAGGAGTAGGCTTACAGAGGCAGCGGATGCCTAATGACTATAAAGATCTGGTTGAAATCTGGGATAAGAAACTGGAATGTATGAACAGAGAGACTCTTCTCATCCCTACATTCCAAGTCGGATTGTTTCAGATGGAAGGATTGTGTTTGTGACGATTGTAGAAACATTCCCGAGATGTTCATAATGAAAGAAAAATCTTGGCTATTTGAGAATTTGAGTGTTCATCAATGAATGATTGTCATTTACCATAATCACCGTACAAACTACATATCATATAATTTTAACTGGGAAATTATATCCAGGCATTACAAAATATTGCAATTTAGTACGATGAATATGTTCGAATACAAAAGAGTTTTGAAAGATTCAATTCAATTCAATTTATTTTTTCCTTCTGAAAACAATACAAAGCAGTTACATAGGATCTTAAGCAATAAGTGTATACAATTCAAAAATCGATATAATATACTTACTAAAATCAAAATAACAAAATATAAAACTATACCAAACAATAAAACTCTTGAGCTATCACAATTTTATTCTTGTAATTAGATAGGAAAGAGCTTACATAGGCAACAAAGGCATGTGGGTAAGCTCGAGTTATCATAACAAAATGCGTTACATCTATACTATTATTGTAAAGAGAGATCATAATTTTTATTAGAGATCTAAACTACATTAAAATTATTTTTAAGAATGAATTTATAATTCTTATGTATTAAGAAGGGTTTAAAAAAAGTGGAAAACTAATTATAAATAATTTTAAATTTATAAATAAAAGATCATGAAAACCAAGGAATAACGAGGATGGCTACAATTTAAATAACAAAAACAAATCAGGAAAAAAAAAGGACAGAACAGGAAAAATTCTCTCTGAAGGCGCCCAAATTGAATAAATTAGACACGTGCACCCCCAGTAACAATGAGTGAGACGGCATTATCATCACTGATATCAAACAGCCAGTTCTTCATGTGCCACTTGAACGCAAATGTAGAAACTACATCCAATAATCTATTCTGGTTGGAGAAGGAAATTTTGGAATAAAAAAGTTTATTAGAGAATGATGCATTTACAAATCCACCAATTATTTTTAAAGAGAATGGTTTATCACAATAATGTTAGTCCAAAAGGCTGAAATTTATTGAGATAGATTGACATTGACTGCTAGGAGAATATAGAAAAAATTTCCTCAAGATGGGCTAGAACTGGTATTTTTCAAGGAAACAAATACAAAACAATCACCCGCAAGAACTTGCAGAGTGAATACTGCTAAAAGGCAAATACTTGAGAGAAAAATAAAACAAATATTTATTGTAAAACTAAAAAGCAATATTTCAAAATGTTAGAGAAGAGTGTCAAAAAGATATTCAAGAAGAGTGTCAAACGTTTCCAAATAGCACTATGTTATTAAAAATTTATGATTTATCGGATTTTTGTGGACAATAGCCACAATGCAACTACATGCAACCGAAAAAGTATTCGAATTTTCATATTTTTCTTATAAGGGTCCAGTAGGACTAAAGTCTTAGCTAGCCAATTTCGGCAACAGAACGAGCTAGTTAGCTTGTTATAAGCTCATCACTGATCCACAAATTTGAGTGAAACAGTTTTGGATGCAGAGAGAGAACAGATAGCAATAATGCTTATCGAAGGGGAATTTGTTTCAGTTGACTGAGCTACTACTTGCTGAAATAGACGTGCTTAGCAAAGAAAAGTCTACAGCAAATCCTTTAAATTCAGGCAGCTGTCTCGTTAGCATGCACCGTGGTTAGCCTCTATAAACACAGATCAATAGGGTGAGGGAGGGGCGGGGGTACGCACCGTGACATCTAATTTGGACGGCCAGTTAGAGAGTAGCCCTACCACTGCACAGGGCTCACAATCACAAGTGACAGTCTCTTATTTGAACTTGTTTAAAAAAGTACCATTGCAAGAAGTTCATAGTTTATAAATTTTGAACTGCAGTGTTTCAAAGTAGCCTATCATTATACAAAATAGAAGCAATATATTGAAAACATCGGAAGATGTTTCATTTAGTGACCAATACCACAGGAAAAAATATCATGAGTTACAGGAAAGATTACTGTAAAACATAGATAATCTCTCTATGTCATTACCTATACCTTATGGTAATTTGTGAGATAGTTATTAATGTTCTCAAAAATTGGAAAATGATATTCCTCATTAAATGAAAGTGACAGAGGTTTTACCTGGTTAAACGATTATTACTTTCCTTGCCATATTACCATAGCTAAGGAAAGTATTGCTTTCCAAAAATAATTAAGGTACCCCAGTTTCTAAATTTCTATATTTGTGTGTGTGTGTGTGTGTGTTTGTGTATGTGTACACGATATCTCATCTCCCAATTAACGGAATAACTTGAAATTTGGAGCTTTTAAGGTTCTTACATTATAAGGATCCGACATGAACAATTTCGATCAAATGCAATTCAAAATGGCGGCTAAAATGGCGAAAATTATGTCAAAAACTGGGGTTTTCGCGATTTTCCTGAAAACGGCTCCAACGATTTTGATCAAATATATATCTAGAATAGTCATTGATAAGCTCTATCAACTGCCACAAGTCCCATATCTGTAAACATTTCAGGAGCTCCGCCCCATCTATGCAAAGTTTGATTTTAGATTCCCAATTATCAGGCTTCAGATACAATTTAAACAAAAACTTTCAAGTGGAAAAGATTGAGCATGAAAATCTCTACAATGATTGTTCAGTAACATTTTCACCTAAAATTGAAAATAAGCTTGAAATTCGAGAAAATGTTATTATTCAATTGCAAACTGTTGATTCTATTAAATCATTCACTATGAAGAGATAGCAGACCTCGTGTGTCTCCAGCGTTATTGTCCTGTCACCAGCTGGCTCAGATCTTTGAATAGTGGAGTTGAAGATAAAAGAACCTGGAAAAGGAAATCAAAGATTTTTGATAGATCAATTTAGAGAAAAGTATCCAATAAAATCAGCTATTGCTTTGGATTATTTAATGAAATTCTCATGATTTGCTTTCCATCAGGATCAATGCCAAGCTTGTATTTTCAAACATGAGTTCACATAATTCTTCAGCTTTTAGGACAAATACAATAAATATAAATATATGGGAGTGATTGAAATTAAATTCCAGGTTCTGATATAGAGAAGAGTATTCTACATTGACAACAGAGGTGATGGTCAATTTTTATATTTTATTTGTTCTTCTTACCATGTTTTTTAATGCCATTGAAAATAGCTTTTCATGTATGCAACACACTTATTTAATCTTTAAATTATCCTCTTCAAGTTCTGATCCTCAGTTTTGAATGTATTCCTCTTTTACGGTACACTAATAAAAATCAACTTTGATACCAATCAGATTTCCATTACTTTTTCATCGTACTTTTTATGTATTTACGTACTTTCATCAACTGTATCATGCAATTTTCGTTGAAAACGGGTTGATGGTGAATTTCCTCACTTTACACATTTGAAAATGTATAAAATCAGAAAATGATGCTTTTAGCCGCGATGGAAGCGGCAAATTTGAAGCAAAGGAAAACTTTTTAATTAGTGAAATCACCGACCCATTCGTGAAACCATGAAGATAAGCATTTAGGCCTTCTAGTTCAAAAAGACTTGTTTATTCTGCCTTTCAATTAAATGTATGCATTAAAGAGAATATTGGATTACACTGGATAGGATCAATACGTAGAGTTCAACTTGGTGAGAGTAATAAGCTGCAGGCTTACTTTAATGAAGTCGATTGGAAACTATCAATGGTTATAGACGCTCAGGATAGCCAACTACTAACAACTATCACAGACTGCTGAACGCGATTCAATTTCTTGTTATTACCTCTCACAAAATTAAATTTCGCTTCTCGATCTGGAATTCGAGAGTATTCTGCGATCCAATGTGTTCTACTTTGCTTTGTCACGTTTTTATAGGGATCATCTACGAATATAATGGATATAATTAAATACGCATGAAATTCACGAGCTTGAAATTCCTGTTCATTGGTGTGTTTACGTAGTAACTACCCATTTCCACAGCTTCAGTTTTTGAATGAATCCTAGAATGATTTCATTATAATGAATGTTATAAAATTTCATACACTGCATAGAAATAGAGATAAATGTAAGGATACGAGATAAATTATAAGTTGCCATTTAAAAATCAGACGGCGCTAAAAATTGTAAAAACTTCATATTGGGTATCAATCATTTTACTTCATTTGTTCTTGATCTACACCAAAACTATTGACAAAATTAGTTCAACTTCTGTTCAGAAGTGTAGTACCATGTAGATATTGTAGTAAACTCTACTATTCACTGCTCATATTGAAATCGAATATTAGATTAGGTTGCTCATTGATGTTTATGGAATGCATCAACATATATATTTATGTCAACGAGTACGAATGTGCAAATAGTAATATTTGAATTTACGTCAAGGAACCAAAGTGAATTGAATATCAAGACTTCTTCCTCGTATGAAGCTATTTTCAACTCTATTTATACCGGTAATTTATTCCTCTTCTCCGAACAGTATTATGCTTCGGTAAAATCTTTTGTTGTAAAGCCTCTTTTCTCTTACTCGAGGTGAATGCAGCCAAAGTAAGGAAAAGTGCAGAACTTGTAAAATAAAAAGTTAAAAGTTTGAATGGTAATTTCGGATTACAGTTTAATAAATCGCAGTTATTCTGATCAGTTAGATTGTTTATAGGTTAAGGTTGAAGAACCTATACCTAACAGCATGGTCAAATCGATAAAATAATCTAGTCTTACCTGGGTTAAATACAGGAATATTATAGGGAGTATAAACGTAAATCTCACCAACTTTTCGTTATGTCCTGTATTTATTTGTTCTTGCTTTTTTGCTTAATGTGCTCCAGGCTTGTGCATGAGTAATGGAGAAGAAGGAGGGAGGAGAATGAATGATGGGACCTACAGTGAGTTCCGAAGCTATGATAGTCAGCGAATACATATTGCAAGTGATCACCCGTCCAACGGTAGTAGTAGGCACATTTCTCACTTATCTGAGTGGTTAGTTGGATACCAGCGCGACCATGAGGCTAGCCGTCTCACAATCACGTTGTATGAATTCAAATTCTTTATCAGCAATTACATTCTTTACATCACATTTACAGTATGTAGAGAATTTCTGCTTTGTCAATATACATTGTAACGTTATATTTTTCAGTAACATGTTGCCCTGCTTGGCTGCAGTCGGTAGAGCAAGATCTGTAAGATATATAACCTTTTTTGTGGTTCCTGGAAAAGTAATAATACCAATTTCTTATCGGCTCTCTCAGGAGCTCACACAGTTCTCTGCTTTTGCTGGTTACTGACGTCGGCCGCTCTAACAGTTCACAGTTTCTGTGACTGATTTGTTGAATTCAGCAAATGCAGATGCAGTAGATGTAGACAGATATAAGGGCTCTGACTATCGTGCTAGACGATGCGACATTGCCACCAATGCCACTCGCCACCATTCACCAAAGTGGTCAGCAATGAAAAATGATACCGAGTGGAATCAAAGGCGATATTCTATCAGAATACCTTATAAATTCTATTAATTTATGTGCTGCAACTTAATACTATGACCTTGAGATTCTTCAAATCAAATTTGTTGGTACTGGATAATTTATATAAATCTCGGGAACGTATTATTTCCAAAGATTTGATAATCAATGCTGTATATCGCTGCTTTATCCAACTTATTCGGTGAAGAATACAGTTCGCTGGTAATCTCAATAATATTTCAATACTGGTAACAAAATAGATTATAGCGAGATTGGTCATGCATGGAGATAGGGAAATAAATAAAGGGTACACCATTCAAATAATGACACAAATATATTACATAAAATATCAACGAATAAATAGAAATATAGAGCAACAAGTATAAAAAATAAATAAAGAACATATATATATATATATATATATATATATATATATTATATATATATATATAATATATATATATATATTGAAAATATCACAGATAGCTCACTAGTATTGACTTGCTTTTAGCACGAAATATTACCATGTGCTTTTAAATCAGCAATCATATGCATTTAAATTATGCAGCTCAGTGATCAACTTGCTGTTGCTTGTCGAATAAAATCTTATATATCTTCTTTCCAAATTAATATAAATAACTAATTATAAATTATAAATCTCAAAATATATTAATATGTAACTCTCAGGGCTAAAGGTTCGGCCTCTGGTGGAAGTCAGATAAATCAATTTATCCTATGAACAAGAGCTTCATTAACATCCTTATAATTTACTGATAAAAAGAATGGTCAAGTGAGCATATATTATAATATCAAAATTTAATAAATATTTTATCTGTGCATACTTAAACATGTAAATCTGATAGATTGTTCTTAATAAAATTCCCTTTACATTTAAAGACTTGCACAAGTTTGATATTAATTTCAATATTTAAATAACCTTTTGTCGAGCTAGCTTTATTGAATCTTGATTTATTTGAAGCACTGAGGGCGCCCTTGATATTTCTTTTTAACTATAGAACTCACGTGTCGAATTTCACAAAGTATGATGGTGATCTGGATTCTTTCGACATCCTAGGCTTTTCTGGTGGGCTGATGTTATCTTCTCCAATGGAATATTAATGTATTCTATATGACTCACGCCTTAATACGACCTCACTGAGTCTTATTAAATTAATTATTGAATTCAAACTTAAACTTTTAAAATGTACAATTGCTAAAAAGGGATTTTGTGCTCTACATAATTGGTGGCTGTTCCTGGTGACCTCTGGCAAGCAAGTGGGCTCTGATCCACCCCTATTCCTTTCATGATCATACTTCCATATTCCAAATTTGCATATTATTTAAATATTCAACTACTACACAATTACATAATCAAAATAGTCCATTTCAATCTGCTAGGTTATTGCATAAATATTAGACATTATATTTTCTAATTATTCAAATTGCATCTGTTACATGAACTGAGTATTGTATAACTTACAAATTCTTATCATTTATATGATAAATAAAGTATATTTTTGAATTGACTTGCTTTTACCGCCAGTCAGTTACTGTATTTTGATTGGCTTATTCTAAAATTACAATGTATTCATGCGCCGAGTAGAATATACCACACTTCCTTAATATTTTTATTTATTTTACATATTTTGTACATGCTCGTTTGACATGATAAATATTTTTGTATTCTTTAAATTGTTTTTCCTTTTACGTTAACATGCCATGTGGTTACCAATCCTCTGATCACATTTTAAGCGAATGCTATTTGATAACAACTAAATTTGCCACAGGTGTCTGGCTAAATTTCAATTTATACGGCTTGACCGATTATTTAGGTTGCTGACCAGTAAGTATCATAGAGCCTAACCTCAAAAATTCATTATTTTATATAATTAAATAAATAGCAATAATATTCTTTTCTATTTGGCTGCTCGAAACTGTAGCCAGGATACCCGTTATTATCTAATCTCTAGCTTGTTGATATCACACCCGGCGATAACAAAGCAGCTGTTTGCTTGAGACCTATAAATTCTTTTCATTTAGCGATTTTGCCAGTCATTCAAAAAATTCAGTTACAACATATTAGAACCAACATAATCAATTACAGTCAATAAATTAATCACAAATAAAAGAAAAATTCTAGAACTAGAACTAAAACACACACTTGAGGCCTTGAATAAGTTAATTAACAACTTAGATAAGGCTACTTGTTGAATCCAACTAACATTGAATCAAGTATCTTGTATTAATGGGTTGGATCTCAGGAAGAGAAGCTGTCAATGGTCATCTAAAAACTCTCGGACTGAATAAAATGCTTTATGTGTCAAATAGGTCAAAACTTTTTCCTTGAATTTAGATTTTGAATTTATGATTCTGTTTCGTTTGGGAGATGGTTGAAAAACTTAATTGCTCTGTATAGTGCTCCCTTTTCAAATTTAGAAGTTCTGTGCATTAGGTAAAATGATAAATTTTGAGTTCTACTTTCTCTTACAGTTCCATTCATTTTGTGCATTGAGGTTTTTGAAAGCCAACATGAGAGTCGCATAAATATAAATTGAGGGAACAGTGAGAATTATTTTGTTTTTGATAATGTCCCTACATGTGTGTCTCCACCTCAAATTGAAAACTCGTCTGATTTTTTGAGCTTTAAAAACTCTGTCTGATTGAGATGAAGCACCCCAAAATACTATCCCATATTTGACTGAGCTCTCAAAATATCCTCTGTAAACGTCTAATAAGACCCTCAGACTGCATGTGTCTTTCAATACATTTATGGCATAAGATGCAGAGCTGAGTTTTTTAAAAGCTACTGTATGTGGGTATTCCATGACAGGGACACATCTATAGTAAGTAACTCCTAGAAATTTTGTATCTGTGCCGACAGAAATTTTGTGATTGGGAGCAGGGAGTTCTGAACCATTCAAAGGATTCATAATCCGTGATGATAGAGCAAAGTTCATTGCGGTCGTTTTAGAAGAATTGAGAATAAGGCCATTTGCTTTGAACCAAAGGTTACAGTTTTCTAATTCTGTGCTTACATTAATTCTTAATTAGTGGAAAAATGGATATATTTTATTATTCACGATCAAACCCAGCAGATAAGAATTAATAATAATTGTATATTTACTGTACATACAATAATGCTTAATTGTATAATCCCAATGGCATTTTCTTCTTATTATAACGTTAGATATATTCGTATAATTATTTAATATTCATCATACTGAGGTCACATGCCGCCACCATCGTCTGACGTCAGACGAGAGTCGTCTGCAAACAATGTCTTTCAGATCTACGTAGGGACTGGAAACAGCTTCTTTCTGTGCAGTGTGGCGAATATATTTTTCCATAAATCGTTTACAGCAGGTGAAAGAGGAAATTCTATTGTACATTTCAAGATCAAGTAATGATTTTTATAATAAGGGGTTACCGAGATACATAGCTTTGAATATAGAAATTGGCCATTTTTTGTGTATTGGAATATGGGCTTTAGTACACTCAACAATAAATTTTCCACTTTTCGACCGAATTTGACTTATGATGCATGATTTTGGACCGCCTTGACGAGCCGAGAAGAATGAAGTGTAGTGCGATGAAATCTGAGTATTGTGTCAAAAGTTATAAGTGTTTGAAATTTTGATCCTTGAGGTGTCCTTAAGCACGCCTCTCCACTAGGAAATACTGAAATGAAGTGCATCTAACGGGTGATTCCTATAGAGCATAATCTCATGAAGTTATGTCATTGTGCGAAATATCAATGTGAAGACTATGTAGTTGGTGATGATGGTTGAAGCTGAAAATTAGGTGTTTTTCACAATACAAGGAGCATTGTTGTCAGGTGTACCTGGAAATCTATATGAGATAGAGCGCTATACCTGATCTCTGATTGTAGAGCACAAAAATACGCCCAGAGGGATTTTGAATTATACATCTGAATGGTAACAATCGGAAGATATTGTTGATCAAAAACTAAAATTCATAAAAATTGATTTTTGCTTCAAATTTCACTCATTTTTGAAAAATCATAACTCAGTACTCATTTGAGATAGAGAGTTCCAAATGAGCTCATTTTATTCAGAATTTCATAATCTAGAAAGAAGGCGAGAGCAAATTTTTCTGTTCGATTACGTGATTTGGCAGAAATAGCTCAAAACTGAAAAATGAGCCGAAAATACGAGGTTTTTGGGCCACTCTGTATCTAGCACAAGGAAATTATGCATGAAGAAATTGGTTCTGGACTTCTCCTATGTACCCAAATAATATATTAAAAAATCAGAACTACAATATAAATTGCAAGCACAGCCCCTTTTTTATGTCTATATTGACTGGACTACTTTAGTAATACGACATCATACACGCAACACACAAGTAATTTTCCAGGAATGTTGTTAATGAATTGAATATTGGATTTTGTTGTGTTAATCTGATGCCATGCGGTAGCTTATTACTCTAATTTATTTATTCATACAAACAAAATGTAGCTTTGTTGAATCTAACAACACATTTCCAAGAATTTTCTATTGGAAATGTAATTAGGCTTTATTATTGAATGATAATATCCAATGTTTTCATTATCTAATCCATGAAGCTGCTTATTCAACGGATTCAACCAACTCCACTTCAACGCCATTACATTTTCAGTGTCCTTGTTGGCTGGCATTGTTAAATGTCAATACTGTCCTATTTTCAACAATCTTACTCAATCAGTCTATTGAAGACTTATTGTAGAGACTTTCAGTGAGAATTTCTGGGAAACTGATACATTCAACGGTCTTCCAGAATTACCTAGCGTAGTAATAGGAAGCAAAATTTCCTGTTGAGCATTGCACGGCCAAGTGAGCTTAAAGAAGAGGAGAAACTTCAGTTTCACCGTCCGATTTAGTCGGTATTATCCCTCTGTTTCAAGCGGCTCGCATTTGAGCTTTTCCGGTATTAAGGCCCTGAATTGTGATATTACAAATCACAATACGGCTTTAATCAAATCAACATCAAATGCCATTGAGAGCTAATATAAATGAAGTTAACACCAATGAAGTCAAGAATCTGATTAAATTACATAATAATGCTTTATGCTATTAGCTATAAGATTTTATATGTATATTAAGACCTCGAGAATGTGATAAAAAGTTATATCAACTTCTCTACTTCCATAACGCAATAGTATTTCATTTCATGATGAAAAACTGATCATTTTAAATTTAAAAGAATTTTCAGTTTTCTTGATTATATTTTAGTATATTCATCATTCAATGAATAACTGAGCTGTTTTTATTCCAAACATTGCAAGATTGCAAGAAGAGAGATCAATGTGCAATAAGAAATAACTGAGCAATCCATCTTCGTGTTCCAAGCATACTATAACAACAATTCTGCAGATTTTAGAATACAGAATCACATGGTTTATCCTCCACGGAATCTTACAAGTAGAGTTTGATAAATCGCTACTATCTCATCTAAGGTAGGCCATCGATGTTCAATACATGGTAGGAGTATCCACCGGCATTAAAAATATGACATGACCCTGCCGCGAAGCTAGTGGCTAAATAATGGCCAGTAAACCTGTCGATGGGGCGGTTTCCCGCCGAAACTTTCTTGTGGGGTGCAATCTGGATTTGGCAAGGAGACTGGCTTTATGTGTATGCCGGTTATAAATGACATCGAGCCGCGGTAACGATTGCCATTGCCACCATAAAACCTGAGCATTCATCTTTCATGATCAACAGCCAACAGCCAACAGCCAACCTACGGTCTCGATATTCTCCAATTGTTTTGACTTCTGGGATTCTTGCGATGATATAGTAACATTAAATAAGCTGCTGGTTGCATTCCAGTCATCGATTTGAATAGTTCTATTTATTTACACTAAAATAGTAGTTCCATTACATATTTACATTGGTAAAGTAGGTACAGCACTGTAAGCAGGGTTAATACGAGAGTAGAACTTTCCAAGCTCTTTTCCTTGTATGGAGGCTCTTTCCTTGTAACGTACAAGGAAAAGAGCTTGTCATTGAAGCCCTCCTTTCCCGTGGATTACAGAAAAAGAAAATGTAGCTTTGTTGAATCTAACAACACATTTCCAAGAATTTTCTATTGGAAATGTAATTAGGCTTTATTATTGAATGATAATATCCAATGTTTTCATTATCTAATCCATGAAGCTGCTTATTCAACGGATTCAACCAACTCCACTTCAACGCCATTACATTTTCAGTGTCCTTGTTGGCTGGCATTGTTAAATGTCAATACTGTCCTATTTTCAACAATCTTACTCAATCAGTCTATTGAAGACTTATTGTAGAGACTTTCAGTGAGAATTTCTGGGAAACTGATACATTCAACGGTCTTCCAGAATTACCTAGCGTAGTAATAGGAAGCAAAATTTCCTGTTGAGCATTGCACGGCCAAGTGAGCTTAAAGAAGAGGAGAAACTTCAGTTTCACCGTCCGATTTAGTCGGTATTATTTCAAGCGGCTCGCATTTGAGCTTTTCCGGTATTAAGGCCCTGAATTGTGATATTACAAATCACAATACGGCTTTAATCAAATCAACATCAAATGCCATTGAGAGCTAATATAAATGAAGTTAACACCAATGAAGTCAAGAATCTGATTAAATTACATAATAATGCTTTTTGCTATTAGCTATAAGATTTTATATGTATATTAAGACCTCGAGAATGTGATAAAAAGTTATATCAACTTCTCTACTTCCATAACGCAATAGTATTTCATTTCATGATGAAAAACTGATCATTTTAAATTTAAAAGAATTTTCAGTTTTCTTGATTATATTTTAGTATATTCATCATTCAATGAATAACTGAGCTGTTTTTATTCCAAACATTGCAAGATTGCAAGAAGAGAGATCAATGTGCAATAAGAAATAACTGAGCAATCCATCTTCGTGTTCCAAGCATACTATAACAACAATTATGCAGATTTTAGAATACAGAATCACATGGTTTATCCTCCACGGAATCTTACAAGTAGAGTTTGATAAATCGCTACTATCTCATCTAAGGTAGGCCATCGATGTTCAATACATGGTAGTAGTATCCACCGGCATTAAAAATATGACATGACCCTGCCGCGAAGCTAGTGGCTAAATAATGGCCAGTAAACCTGTCGATGGGGCGGTTTCCCGCCGAAACTTTCTTGTGGGGTGCAATCTGGATTTGGCAAGGAGACTGGCTTTATGTGTATGCCGGTTATAAATGACATCGAGCCGCGGTAACGATTGCAACCATAAAACCTGAGCATTCATCTTTCATGATCAACAGCCAACAGCCAACAGCCAACCTACGGTCTCCATATTCTCCAATTGTTTTGACTTCTGGGATTCTTGCGATGATATAGTAACATTAAATAAGCTGCTGGTTGCATTCCAGTCATCGATTTGAATAGTTCTATTTATTTACACTAAAATAGTAGTTCCATTACATATTTACATTGGTAAAGTAGGTACAGCACTGTAAGCAGGGTTAATACGAGAGTAGAACTTTCCAAGCTCTTTTCCTTGTATGGAGGCTCTTTCCTTGTAACGTACAAGGAAAAGAGCTTGTCATTGAAGCCCTCCTTTCCCGTGGATTACAGAAAAAGAAAACCACCTTATTATTGTAGTGTTCACGCATTTCAAGTCTGTTGATTAATTAGGAATTAAATTCAAGAAAACAATAGATTACAACACAAATAAAAACTTCAAAAAATTAAAAATAAATGCCTATTGTCTTCAGAAGTAGCTCACTATTAGATTCTGATTCTTTCTTAGAATTCCAATAACAAAAATCCCATCATTTCCGTTCTACTGTTGAAAATTGATATTTTTATTTTATTCTAATGTCATCCATAACTATAGATGATCAGACCATTATTGATGCAATTAAAAATTAAACGTGAAAGTTTCGCGAAACAGTAAATCTACCATGACTTTTGAGAGCGAATTTAAAACACAATACGTGAGAGAGAGGGAGGGAACTATTGCTCTCTCGGTTTGTGATCGAAATTTGGATTGAATTCAGTGAACATGTTCATGACAACAGATTAATGGAATGTTTCACTGGGTTCAGTGCAGATGCTATGAACTACATCATCCTTCATATCGAAGCTTACACTATACTGTATCAACAGTCATTAATTTGTCAATATCCAAACCACAACTTAGTCTGTCCTGTGCTAAAGACTTTGTGATATAGCATACATTGCCCTAAATAGCATGATAGTAGATGCCAAAGTATTATATGTTGTCTGTGACAATCAAAATCAAAGCTGAAATACAGTATCAACAGATAATGAGGAAATTTCCATAATTCGGAAAAATACTGCTACATGTGTATAGGAATGAAATTCCATTAGTTTATCAAATGAAAAAGATAATATAAGATTTGTTTATCTCCATCAAATAAAATGTATTCCTCATAAGAAGAGTAGACAAAACTCAAATATGCGATTAATATATTTATCTATATTATATTACTAATAATCGAATTCTACTCTTGATCATTTCAAAATCTATTTCATATACAGAGTGAGTTATTATGTATGGGAACCCTTTTATAAGTTGGAGACCATTGTAGATATAATATTGTAACTTTCAGGATAAGTTATTGGTCAAATACTCTACCTTCTGACAAACAACTGAATTTGAACCCCTCATGAGGGGGTGACTTAGTTGTTGTAACTCGACTATTTTAAAAGTAAATACCAATTGTGTGGTACATCATTTTAAAGGCCTCTGTGGAACAAGAAAGATGGCACAAAAAAAATGTTCTATGAAAATTGTATCCAAAATGGTGGCTAATTGAAGTTTTATTTTTTAAAGAAATGAGGGGTTGTAACTCAAATATTTTAAATGTAAACACCCATTTTGTGACACATCATTTTAAATTCCTATTCAAAACGAAAATGACATCAATAAAAATGTACTTTTATCCGAAATAACGACTGACTGAACTTTATCAATTGTTTCTTTAAAAAACTAAAACTTCAATCAGCCGTAATTTTGGAGAAAAGTATCATAGAATATTTTTATTGATGTTATCTTTCTTGTTTTAAAAAGTTCTTTGAAATGATTTATCACGCAATGGGTGTTTACATTTAATATATTCGAGTTACAACCCCTGAGTCATCCCCTTATGAGGGGTTGAAATTCGACCAATAACTTATCCTGGAAGTTACATTATTATATCTACAACAGTCTCCAATTTATTGAAGGGTTCCCATACATATGACTCACTCTGTAAATCTACAACAAACCAAGCACAAGAAATTGGAATCATATCGGCATTTCCTCCTGCAATAAAAATTCTCCACTCTATCACTCATCTTGTGAAATACCTCTTCTCTACCAAATTTCACTGATAAGGTAAGCAATTTTCTAAGTGGAGAATAGAGACAAATCATCGATCAGTATCAAGATCAATCATCATCAAATTCAATCCACCGTGAAATCAATCAGGGTTTTGATACAGCTGCCAGTTTCTCAGTAGAAGAGTGCGACTGCGCTGCGGCACCAACTCGATCGCCTTATTGGATTAGCTGCAATACAAATGGCTCACAGACCTAGTTCTCATATAACTTTCATGGAAGAATATCTTGGTGCTGCCATGTGCTCACCATAAGCACTCACTTTTTGAGCCCGGCAATTTCCACCAGAAAAAAGTGGCCAGCAACTGGTGCGGTATTATTGACTTCCTTCGCCCACCGCCCATCGCATGAGAAAAACTCGCTCTGAAATTCGTGCACTGCACTGCAACAACTGTTTGCACATCCACTCCCTTAAATTGAGGCCTTCGCTTCATGAATACATTAATATCAAGCATTCAATTCCAACAATTGGCTAGCATTCCTTGAAAACTGCATGGTAGCTACTGCGAAACTTTTGCTTATTTCTAGGGGTGACAACAATAGACGCCTAAAAAATCCCATTACAGAATAAGCCTATTTCTTAAATAATTTGAGGTTGAATTTGATGGGCAACAAAATAAGAATACACGTGCTGATCAACATCATCTGGAACGAATAGACATCCAAAAGAGAAAATGGAAAAATTTCATAACAGTGATTGTGGAGAGTGATAGACAAGGATAGCAAACCAATGCCAATCAGATCCTGATTTTAGAATGTGAATATTACTATGAAATACAACATAGGGTGATTGAATGTCATTACTCCACTATTTTATAAAGTGGAATAATAATAGTAATAATAATAATAAAAAAATTTATTGCCAAAAACAATGCATACAAAATAATACTCAATCATCTAGAACATTAACTAATTATAATAAAAATAATACAATTATGAATATTATATACATTTAATTCTCTTGACAATAAATACTCTCATGCAAGGGATTAATATTATAGGATTAATAGGATTAATATTATTTGAATTGAGCAATTTGAATTGATTTGGGAAATTATCGAGTGTTTTTCAGTATTTCACTGAATAAAAAACGTGAGAATAAAACCAAAACTAAGTAATAAGCTAAATGCTCGATAAGCCAGAAAAATAAAAGGTTTTGTGGTGGTTATAACAGAGAATATTAATTTGAAAATAGAAACTTTAAAAGCCCGATGAGAGACATGGTGTCGTGATGAATTTGGTTTTGTAATCAATCAGGTGATAGTATAGGCCTTATCTGCGAGTGTGTGCAGAAGGATTTGCAGGAGTAATTTAGCAGGAGTTGGCAGCTCACATAGAGCCCAAATCCATGTGAGATTACTCCTTTCAGCGGCTTTCATTCATATCTCACCGTAGAAGGCGGGTGATATCTATATAAATGAAGCATCACATCAGCGCTTTATTATATCTTTTGAGATATGCACTCGTATGGCATATTGAACACCTGTGCTGTTTCACGTCTTGATAACGTACAATATTGTCTAAATTCCCAACCCTTTTAATACAGCATAGCTAATTTATTGATCAAGTTTGATTAACAATGAGTAATTCCAAACTTATTTAACATGTTCAATTGAATGCAAACCCAGTTTTTTTACCTACAATAGGATGCTGGTGCTGAATAATAATTCTGAATATCATGATATAATTTGATCATACATATACAGGGTGATTCATAATTATGGTAAAATAATTTAATACGTGATAGTAGAGGTGAAAATAAGAAAAAATGTTCTTATAAACATATATCCATAAACGCTTCATTAGCGAGCTATACAGAGTGAAAGATTTCGCCCGGAATTCATTTCCTCTGGTGAAATACACCGATGCTGAATTGTTTGGGGACTAGTTTTTAAAAAACTTGTGGTGGATTCATATGGAAAAATATCTGAAAAATTGAATAAAACTAGTCTGGAAGCTGTAGTATGTGTAGTTTTTGAGAAAAAAGTTAAAATATGCAAGAAATCTACGTAGAAAAACACAGACTTCTACGTTTGATGCCCAATAACTTTCTTTAATGACCAGTAAACAAATTTTTTTGAAGTAAAAATTGTAGAGAATTTAATTCTGAAAAGAATTATGTAAGCTGTGTAAACTAAATTTGAATAATAGTTGAATAAAATGTATTCTTATGTAGTACATTACACCACAAAAATTTGCTGTTTTATGAGGAGAGAACTAATAACTCATAGGTTGTAGCTGATTGCAAATAAAACATGGATTTGAATAACAGCTTTTCCAAAACAGCTGTTCTATTTTGTTTTAAATAAGAAAATATTCAAAAGAAATTATCAGCTGAAAATTATTTTCAGAAATATTTTAGCTCACTGTTGAACAAAACAACAAATTGTAAGTTAGGCCTACTGTAACCGCGGTGTGTTTTTTGTTTAATCTATTAACCAGTTATTTGTAACCATTTCACTTTGCTTTTTTGTGTTGAGTGTTAACTTTTCAAAGAACGGCAGGTAACTTTAGACATTATTCATACTCCGAATTAGCTGACGTGCATTTAATGTATGGGAGGGGACACAGTAATAGAACTGAAGCAAGACGTTTGTATCAAGAAACCTTTCCTAATCGAGTATGTCCAAGTTCGAGGTTTTTTGCCACTATTCATCAACGTCTGTCTGAAACAGGTTCTTTGATGTCCAAAGAGCACATTTATGCAGGCAGACCCCGATCCACTTGGACTGTTGAGTTAAAGGAACAAGTTCTTAATGAAATTTATGAAGATCCAGAGAAGAGCACGAGAGAATAATCAGTGCAGTTTAATGTCAATCAATCTATTAGTTTGAGGATCCTAAAAGAGCAACAATTACATCCATACCACCTCCAGAAAGTTCATACTCTATTGCCACGAGACTGTATTCCCCGTGCTGGTATTTGCCGATGGTTTTTAGAAAAACTTGTTACCCAAACTTTTAAACAACTGTTTCATTTACCGACAAGGCACACTTTACAAGAACTGCTATCGTTAACGTCCACAACCAAACCAACATATTTGGGCAGCTGACAATCCTCATGCCATCAATCCTAATCGTCCACATCAGTTTTCAGTAAACATTTGGGCAGGAATCATAGGAGATCATCTACTTCTGTTCGAGCTTTCTCCCAGGCTTAATGGCATAATCTACTTAAACTTTTTGAGAGAAGAACTATTTATCTTACTTGAAGATATACCTCTTCAGTTGCGCCAATACATTTGGTTTATGCATGATGGAGCTCCAGCACACTTCAGTGTTGCTGTTCGTGAACACGAGCAGCTGAATCACAGGTTTCCAAATCAATGGATAGGCCGAGGTGGGCCAGTACCATGGCCAGCTAGGTCACCACACTTTAATCCTTTGGATTTTTATCTTTGGGGACACTTGAAAACCTTAGTATACAATACTCCGATTGATACAATTGAAGAACTCCGATTAAGAATTTTGAACGGAATAGGAATGATAATTAAAGCAGACTCCTGGAATATTTGAACGGGTCCGACAATCGATGAGAAGACGTCTGAACTTATGCATTAAGAACAACGGAGGTCACTTTGATCATCATCTTTAGTCTTTTGGTATAAGTTTAATGTCATTTAGATAATATGTTACTTTCATATAGGAATCAAACTTTTCATAAAAAACGAATATTTTATTTGCAATCAGCTACAACCTATGAGCTATTAGTTCTCTCCTCATAAAACAGAAAATTTTTGTGGTGTAATGTACTACATAAGAATACATTTTATTCAACGATTATTCAAATTTAGTTTACACAGCTTACATCATTCTTTTCAGAATTGAATTCTCTACAATTGTTATTTCAAAAAATTATATGTTTACTGGTCATTAAAGAAAGTTATTGGGCATCAAACGTAGAAGTCTGTGTTTTTCTACGTAGATTTCTTGCATATTTTAACTTTTTTCTCAAAAACTACTCACACTACAGCTTCCAGACTAGTTTTATTCAATTTTTCAGATATTTTTCCATATGAATCCACCACAAGTTTTATAAAAACTAGTCCCCAAACAATTCAGCATCGGTGTATTTCACCAGAGGAACTGAATTCCGGGCGAAATCTTTCACTCTGTATAGCTCGCTAATGAAGCGTTTATGGATATATGTTTATAAGAACTTTTCTTCTTATTTTTACCTCTATTCATCAACGTCTGTCTGAAACAGGTTCTTTGATGTCCAAAGAGCACATTTATGCAGGCAGACCCCGATCCACTTGGACTGTTGAGTTAAAGGAACAAGTTCTTAATGAAATTTATGAAGATCCAGAGAAGAGCACGAGAGAATAATCAGTGCAGTTTAATGTCAATCAATCTATTAGTTTGAGGATCCTAAAAGAGCAACAATTACATCCATACCACCTCCAGAAAGTTCATACTCTATTGCCACGAGACTGTATTCCCCGTGCTGGTATTTGCCGATGGTTTTTAGAAAAACTTGTTACCCAAACTTTTAAACAACTGTTTCATTTACCGACAAGGCACACTTTACAAGAACTGCTATCGTTAACGTCCACAACCAAACCAACATATTTGGGCAGCTGACAATCCTCATGCCATCAATCCTAATCGTCCACATCAGTTTTCAGTAAACATTTGGGCAGGAATCATAGGAGATCATCTACTTCTGTTCGAGCTTTCTCCCAGGCTTAATGGCATAATCTACTTAAACTTTTTGAGAGAAGAACTATTTATCTTACTTGAAGATATACCTCTTCAGTTGCGCCAATACATTTGGTTTATGCATGATGGAGCTCCAGCACACTTCAGTGTTGCTGTTCGTGAACACGAGCACCTGAATCACAGGTTTCCAAATCAATGGATAGGCCGAGGTGGGCCAGTACCATGGCCAGCTAGGTCACCACACTTTAATCCTTTGGATTTTTATCTTTGGGGACACTTGAAAACCTTAGTATACAATACTCCGATTGATACAATTGAAGAACTCCGATTAAGAATTTTGAACGGAATAGGAATGATAATTAAAGCAGACTCCTGGAATATTTGAACGGGTCCGACAATCGATGAGAAGACGTCTGAACTTATGCATTAAGAACAACGGAGGTCACTTTGATCATCATCTTTAGTCTTTTGGTATAAGTTTAATGTCATTTAGATAATATGTTACTTTCATATAGGAATCAAACTTTTCATAAAAAACGAATATTTTATTTGCAATCAGCTACAACCTATGAGCTATTAGTTCTCTCCTCATAAAACAGAAAATTTTTGTGGTGTAATGTACTACATAAGAATACATTTTATTCAACGATTATTCAAATTTAGTTTACACAGCTTACATCATTCTTTTCAGAATTGAATTCTCTACAATTGTTATTTCAAAAAATTATATGTTTACTGGTCATTAAAGAAAGTTATTGGGCATCAAACGTAGAAGTCTGTGTTTTTCTACGTAGATTTCTTGCATATTTTAACTTTTTTCTCAAAAACTACTGACACTACAGCTTCCAGACTAGTTTTATTCAATTTTTCAGATATTTTTCCATATGAATCCACCACAAGTTTTATAAAAACTAGTCCCCAAACAATTTAGCATCGGTGTATTTCACCAGAGGAACTGAATTCCGGGCGAAATCTTTCACTCTGTATAGCTCGCTAATGAAGCGTTTATGGATATATGTTTATAAGAACTTTTCTTCTTATTTTTACCTCTACTATCACGTATTGAATTATTTTACCATAATTATGAATCACCCTGTATATTAACCTATTACATAAATTCAAGATTTAAAGTGTATTATAACAAGTATACAGAGTGGGTGAAAAGTCCGAGAACGGCTTAATATCTCATACACAGAGATAATTTGATGATGGGTGTAATTGGGATTCCTACTCAAATTTGAAATACTACTTTACCTTTACCATGACTTTAAAAATCTGGTCCGCCATCTTGAATTCCCCCATTTCGAATGCAACTTTTTTTTTAAATAGGAAGATGGTCGTGCAATACATGATTTCAATACGGAATTTCAAGAAAAAGTGAATGCCGCAAACTGCATATCGATATCTCAACCCGTTTCTAAGATATTCACATTATTAAAATAAAAGCAGAAAGGAGAGAAAAAAGTATGAGAACGGATAAAGAGAACGGCGAAGTATGAGATCGATATCTCATTTCTGTTTTGCATGGTATTAATTAATAATATGAATATCTTCTAAAAGGTTTGATATATCGTTGTGCGGTTTTCGCCATTCATTTTGTCTTGAAATTCTGTATTGAAAACATGTATTGCATGACAACCTTCCTATTTAAAGAAATAGAGTTGCATTCAATATGGCGGATCCAAGATGGCGGACAAGATTTTCAAAGTCATAGTATAGTAGTATTTACAATTTGAGTAGGATCCCCAATCACACCCACCTTGGAATCACATTTTTTATGAGATACTAAGCCGTTCTCATACTTTTTTCTTTCCTTTCTGCTTTGAATAGTATTGATTAAATAATATAAATATCTTCGAAACGGTTTGAGATATCGATATGTGGTTTATGCCATTCATTTACTCTTGAGATTCTGTATCGAAATCATGTATCGCATGAAAACCTTCCACTTTAAAAAAATGAAGTTGCATTCAAAATGGCGGATCCAAGATGGTGGAAAAGATTTTTAAAGTCATAGTAAAGTGGTATATTCAATTTGACTAGGATTCCCAATCACACCCACCGTCAAATAACCTTTGTATATAAGATATTAAGCCGTTCTTGGACTTTTCACCCACTCTGTATATAAGTTCAACACACTCATCCAGTCGTAAGTGGCCACCCTAAACTTCACGTCGGTTCAAAACCTTTTACCTAAAAAAAAGCTTGTACTACAGTCTTTGTCAGTTCTTTTATTGAATTATGTGACCTTACAATGTTACAGTCAAATTGTATTCTAGCCAGTATATATAATATGATAGAAAAAACAAATGGAGGAAAAGGGAGTTATTTGCTGATCCTTTTTTACGCATGAAAACATTTTTCCGAGGATATAAAGAATTGAATTCGTGAGAATCTTCCAGGTATAAGAATTGAACTGCAGTAATACTGTCTCTTCTGATTTGATTTTGTTTTTCAACTTCATTGAAATTGTTTGTTTTCAAGACGTGAAAGAGACGTGTTTGAAGTTTTTTGATTTTCCAAAATTCCACTATGTGGGTCAAATTTTATTATTCAGCAGTAATGGAGAAACTAATATTCTGACGAAATGGCAATGGTTTCCTGTTATTCTGAAATGGGAAACAAGAAAAGTTATGAGATAAGTAGCCAATTTTTCTGGCTAGAAGTTATAAAAATAGACAAATCAGTGACTAAATAAGAGAACAACTTTTCTTCAATTAGTGAACACGAGAGAGAGAACTCTTGTCAATGCAGTCTCTCGTGACTTCATAAAAATGCAGTACGATATTTCAAACTTATTAAGATTGGAAGAACTCAGGCTTAATCAATTACTGTACTAGTAACTTAATCAATTACTGTACTAGTAACTTTATTGAGAGTTTTTTCTGAATGATAAATATAATTTCTGTTATGGAATGTAAATCTCTTTCAATTCAACCAAATAGGATTTTAGATTACTTATGAGTATCCAAGCAATTGACTTTTTGCAATTTCTCATTGATATTCCCTCCGAGTGATATAAAAATAATAAATGAATATAGAACAGACACTTTTGAAGTCATGAGCAATTGAATATGGATCAATACCCACACATCATCGAACACAGTCAATGAATTCTGAGCATTCAACCCCTCCTGAAAGGTTGACGAACAATACAATGACTGGCTACTGAAAAATTAATTACTATTGGGGAGGCTAGTTCACTGAATTAAACAAAGTTGAGATGAGGAGAGTTTCAAACCATTGATCTGGCCTATCAGTTGTGCACCAAGCATAATGTAATTAAAACTAAACTTCGAATATTCACCAATATAAATTTCTCCTCCCAATTCACTTTGTGCTGCCGCTATTCATTGAAAGAGCATTCATTAACCTCTCATTTAGCTTTCAAAGATAAAAGAGCTTGTTTCATTTTCCACCAATTGAACGGTTAGTTACTTTCAATGAAATTTTCATATAGATCCCGGGGTATTTGTGTGTATCGTTACACATTAATTTGATTTATATTATCGTAATAAGCTTATCGGTCCTGAAAAGGCTTCACCACGCCACACATTTCAGATTTATTCGCGTAAGCCTTCGATGCATGTGGAAAATATAGACTCTAAAAACTAGTAAAATCACCCACTGAATAACAGAGCATCTAACCAAGTGACAGAATGAATCATCAATAAGAGTAGAACTGATCAATTAATTGATTCATCAGCTAAATAGTTATGCTTTATGTGAAATATTCTATCTGTGTAAAAAAGTTAATTATCAAAATAATGTATTCGGTTCAATTTTGGGTACCTATGTACTTGAGTTACTGGTCATGAGAGTGAATAATTTTTTGTACTCTCGTTTCTTAGATTGTTCATTTATTCGCAACAACAATCAGACATAATTTTATAAACTAAATTTAAGAAGGTAAAAAGTTTTTGGCTATCGCCTGTTTTTTCTCTCTCCAATTTTGTGATGTTTTTCGCCTTTTAATATGATTTTTTTATAGAACCACAATAGTACCCTTTATATTTTTAGTAGTGTTTCTATAGAGAAAACTATCAAATAGCCCAGTAGAAATAAATATATACGGTAATACATATAAAACATGTAGTACCCTTTTTATTTAAAACTAGCAGGTAACCCGTGCTCCGCAAGGGTCTATTTTAAAACTTTACAAACTGAAAACTTGACGTAATAAAATATTGGAAAATTGAAAATAGGCCTATGATCCTCGGTTTATAAAGAATCTTTATGCAAAATTTCAAGTCATTCAGTCCATTAGTTCAGACGTGATGATGCGTCAAACATAATTTTCCTATCCCGTTACGTGTATAAGCCAGTTCAGTATCTTTGAATGAGAATAACTTTTGGAACGATTTGAGAAATCGATGTGCGGTTTTCACCATTCATTTTCTCTTGAAATTCTGTATCGAAATCAAGTATTATATGACTACCTTCCAATTAAAAAAAATGAAGTTGAATTTAAAATGGCGGTTCCAAGATGACTGACCAAAATTTTAATGGGACAGAAATCAGTTATTTTTATTCAAATAGGATCCCAATCATACCTTTCATCTAATCTCCCTTTTAAAAGAAATGTTCAGCTGTTTCTATACAACAACTGGAAGCATAACAAATTGAAAACTTGATGTAATGAAATCTTCAAGAATTGAAAATAGGCCTATAACAATCCTCGGTTAATTAAGAATCTATATGCAAAATTTCAAGTAGTTCAGACGTGATGATGCGTCAAACATAATTTTCCTATTCCGTACGTGTATAAGCCAGTTCTTTCCTTTATTATTAGTATAGATACGGTAACTGAAGAAAAAATAATACTTTAAAAACTCATAGTATCATATTGATTTTTCTTCAATAAATCAATTTTAGTATCGATTAGATCCTCCTCAATTTGAATCAGGCAGCCTTTTGCTTCCCCAATTCCAAACAAAATACCTACAAATTCGTTTCACTCCTAATTTGTGTCTAATAGTAGGCCGACATTATAACCGAAGAATATCAATTATTACGGTACTAATTTTATTATGATCTATTCATGCATTTCTTATGAATTCCAATGACACAGCATGAAACCCATGTCCATTTCATTTGTACTGGTTGCAAAATTTTACATAGAATAATTAATTGATGAAACTATGATCAATCTCAATGAAAACAACTTCCTTCAAAAAATAATTTATAAATAATACGTTTCGAGGGAAAAAATTAAGTACAAAAAAAACGGAAGAATCGGGATTCGAACCGAGGAACACTCGCGCCGTAGCCGGTACTCTACCGCCAGACCACAGCTGCGTTCAAATTATGAAGCCTTGTACTAACGTTATAACTTCCTTACTTATAAACAATCACATTTTACACCAATATAAGCTATTATTTATAAAATTTCATATCCCTTGAATGGAATTTGAACATTAATTCTAAAAAATCTAGAAAGAAAATTGAAATTTGGGCTTTGAGGTGTACGATTTTGATATTTTTAGAATCTATGTGCAAAATTTGGAGATCTAAATCATTACCGTTTTTCCGGTATGCAATCCACAAGTTAACATGTTTTGAAGCGAACAAACACAACCCTACTCTCTTTTATTATATAGACATTTAAAAACTTTAAAACATTTCAACGACTAGTATCACTAGGCCTACCTCCGTTTACGGAGGTAAACCAAAAAAGGCCGAAACTAGTCGTTGAATTTTTTCAAAGTTTTAAATTTTTTCAAATAAAAAGGGTACTACATTTTTTATATTGTTTTTATTAATTCAAATAAAGTAGCCCATACAAGTGGAGTGATTTTATGGTAAAACATGAATATTATAAATGAATGCAAATTAAAAGAGATTAAGTTACGACTAAACTAAAAATGTATGGGCTATCATAGAGATGTATTTGAATAGATAAGTATTTCTTTAACTAAATAACCAACTTACTCAAGCGAAAATCGACAATCATAGAATTATCTGAGTTTAAAAATAAAAAATAATAGAAATACAATGTTATTTTTATTAATTCTATTTCATTGAACATACTCAAATCTAATAAATTTAGTTAAAACATTAAATGATAATTTGTTTTTTCTTACAGTTCTATGCGGAGTCGGAGTTGACATTACAGCCCACCATCACACAATAGGCATATATTATGTGTAAGTACCAGTTCCAACACAATTATAACAATCTACATTGTAAACTCATAATTTTTCAAAAGAACATGAAAATTTGGTAAAACAACGAATCCTGAAAGAGTAGAAAGTATAATATGGAATCATAAACAGAAAATACAATGAGAATTAATTCTGCTTTAGTTGTTGAATATGAAGGAGAAGTGAACAAAATTTCCGAATTGCAAGCTATTCAATGAGGAGTGAGACGAATGTAATGTAGGTAGAATACAATGTATGTGCATTCTTTAGTATAAATTTGTTGTTAAAATGTTTCAAAAACTTATTAAATTTAATAAAGCTCTCCTATTTACCTGGATTTATTCATAGTTTTTGAAGTTACGGTACTCTATAATGGAAATATGAACTAAACTCTATATGAACAGAAATCTCAACGTTCTTTAAAAGTGACTAATTTATGACTAATATTTTAAATTCTATCATGTGATCAATGTTGAATAATGATTAAATTTGTTATTTCTCAATAGAATATAATTCGTAATTTTTGTTGCAGAATTGGAGCAGTAGTAGTATTTTTCCTAGAAATTGCATGGGCAATCACACTTTTTTTGCAAGTTTGTGTTAGGTGAGTACTTTTTACATTGAAAGAATTGTAAGAAATTCTGTAATTAATATTATTTACTTACTTATGTGAGTAGAAAGAAGTAGTGTGAGTAGAAAGTCAGGAAAAATGTAATGAACAATGGTGAATATTTGCCATGATAAAATATTAGTATAAGTTAATTCATATTTTCAATGAAATAATTCTATACATGTATTTTAAAGAATGTAAATCATTGTATACTTCGAATTTGGATTTAATTAAGAATCGAGTGGGGCAAGTGGGAAACAATGAAATATTGTTGAAGGAGGGAGAATTGAGAAGTATCTTAACTTACCTACTCCTTAAACCCACTCATTCTATTCATTAAAATTTGTCAAGTTTCAATATCAAGTAAGTTGAACGCTAAACTTAAATAATTTACTAGAACAAATAAATTTTTGCAAAGCCACTTTAAAGTTTTCTGAACTTGACTCAATAAGCAGTACTGTGTATTGAAGCATATAAATCTCCATCGTCAGCAACTTATCAACTTGAAAAACTAATCTGGTTACAGAGTAGAAGAAGAGTATCATACTAGGAAGTTTTTCAATCTATTCCCAATGAAGAGATGAAGTTTTTATCGAATGAAAGCTATTCCCATTATGCGATATTCTACTGACAGACGTATCGATAGAAATACTAATAAGAACTGAAATTAGAAGTCTGAAATAATGAAAAATTATGTGGAATCAGTAAGCTAGTTCTTATTCAAGTGGGGCACAGAACTTAAAAGAGAAAACTTATTGGTGAAGAGTAATAAACGTCTAGAATGTGTTGAAAAAAGAAATCATCATTGAGCAAGCTTATTATTAGGCTTCTACCGACAGAATCCCAATATTTGCTTTGTAAATTCAATATGAACTATTTTGAATGTGTTGAAAAAAGAAATCATCATTGAGCAAGCTCATTATTAGGCTTCTACTGACAGAATCCCAATATTTGCTTTGTAAATTCAATATGAACTATTTTATTAATAGCAAATATTCAATAATAGGAGATCTCCACAATATATGAATGTTGATGGTAGGATTGGCTAGCAGACAGAAATTTATTGGATCAATAGAATATAATAAAACCTAATAATAAATTGTACACAAATATATTAGGTTTAAAGAGAATATGATACTAGGTTAAATATATTGGAGATGATTTATTCAAATAATAAGAGTTCAGAAAGCTTACCACACTCACTTCACGAAACTATATAACTATATAATTATAAATCATGAAAAAATGTGATGAACAGTAAGATCTATATCTTAATTCAAACAATGATCAATTTAATAAATATTATAAGCGACAAAATGTTTCAAAAGTTTTTTTTTTTAATCACTAGGTAGTCAAAGTAGGCTACTATTTATTCAATTTTGGAATCAGAAACAATTATACATTATTTATCTGTAAAAACATAGCTTTTGGGTCACTTTACTGGCTTCAAGCTAATATGCACATAATTATAATTATATTTTCTAAGATGACGTTTCATGAATCGGAGAAATTGTCTTCTAATTCAAACCATATCCTCTTCCCTCTTCTAATCGATAATGTAGAAGTTAGTAGAGACAACGCTACAAGTTGATCTTAATCTTTCAGAATCAGTGTGGTAAGTTACTTGAAGTGCTATCAACGGTGCGGTCTCATTGCATATTCCTCCATTGTTTCCGCCCACTAAAACATTAGTTGCTCCCTTAGTGGCAAAACTTGATGGGTTATGCATTAATAAGTTAATAGGCTACATCAAGAGCCTTTTACAAGGTAAGCTATTGAACCAATCAACTCAAGAAACTTAGGACTTATGACCCAATAAATTATTTACAAATTGAAAGAAGCTCCAAGGAACCATGGAGGAAATAAAATTTGATTGGATTAATTATTAATGATTTATCAAGTTTTACTCTTGATTTGAAAATAATAACTTCAAAGTACTCCATCCTGAGATGCAGCTGTTTTACCAGAATGTAACAAAACTCAGATTCTATTAATTTGCGTTGAATCTAATATTGTAACTTACGATCATTATCAGAAACCAGGATGAAACAGCTGTTCAGCATAGTATTGTCAAGTATTTCCAAGATAATCATTTCCTAGTTTAACTATTATGAATTCGATATGCTAATATAATAGCGATAATGGGTTATAGAACACTGATTGTCGCTGCGGTAGTAACTGCCAGCGTTCCTAAATGCTTCCCATTTCATCAACGCTGATAGTTCAAAGTGAATCAGCAATCAGTGAGTATGGAACGTTCAACTTCTATATTGACTAAAGGAAGTCAAATAATATAATATGGAAAACAAATATACATGGTCAGTTGATTGTTTCAGGAATGAATACAGTCCTGTTCTCAAGTGTTGGAACTGTGTTTCATGGTTCAATCTTTGGAAAAGGGCTATCCTCTACGTAGCACTTGCCACACTCCTATTTCTGCGACCACATAGACTATGGCTATCGTCAGTATCAGGTATAATAAATTATCAACATTTTAAATAGAAGTACTATAGTTTTATAAAAATCCATAGCATTATTGAAAAAAACATAGTTCCAGTATAAAATTAATAGTGATTACCAATATTAAGTTCAGTCGAAACCAATTAGAAATCAAATACCAAACAAATAAAAGACTAATCTTTTGACCAGGTTGAAATGATGTCTCATATCATATCATATCTTAGAAGATTGAATTGACAGAATATCATGATTGGCCTTGTGAGCATTGAACACCGAAAATATTCAAAGAGCAAATCGAAAAAGTATCCTGTTTCGGACATTGCTGTGTGCTATACAAATCTGATTTCTTTAAAAAAATAAATAGTCTTTATCAAAATAATACTGAGATAATTCTATTGTTTGGATGGGAAAAATATATGAAGACTTAGGTACCATTACTACTGATACTAAATTAGTCCTGTCTGATGAGCGAAATACATTATTATAATGTTATACCACTCCTGGAAAGAATTCGGTCGGATCAAATGTTATCAAGAATATTTAAATTCAAAATATATAATGTGATGTTCTACACTTCTACCAACTCCCATTGGATATTTTTCACACTTATATCACACCCCATTTAAAAAGTAGGTAGCCTATATGTTTATTTCCAGAATCGCTTCAGCATTCCTACTTAGTAACTTGCTCAGTTAATCAATGAAATTGAAAATGAAATGGCACCTTTCTTCTTTCTTGTAAATAACTAACTTTCCAAACAAACTCTCAGATAGTAGGAAAGGCATTCTTTCAGCTGAGGATGCAACTATTGAGTTTCCTCCCAAAAATGGAGTGAGCTTGAGCAATCCCGCGAATAAGCATTACAAATCAGCACTCAAGGAGGGTACATCCATTTGCAACATTCTATCAATGCTTATATCACTTATAAAAAGACAGCCTGAATATGAATTTCGCATACAAAACAATTGCATCCAAGAGAATGTGGTGTTGAATGACAGCATTGTGCTTGCGGTGGGGCATACAGGGAACTTGGTTTGAGGGTCGATAGGAATCGGAGTTGGTAACAGCATGACTACAATATCTCACCAGGAAATTATGATCACAGTACTCTACGTAGTTCGAAGAATCAGAAACTGATGAAAAAGCAGCTTTTACCACCTTCCAATCTCTGTTAGCGCACATTTGTGATATGGGATTGTGGCTTGGGGAGCTGCACCACAAAACTGACAGAATATTAAAAGATTGCAGAATAAGGCAGCAAGAGCAATTTTCCAAATAAATCAAATCGAGCACTGCAAGCCGCTATTTGTTGCAAACCAGATTTTTACGGTCTATATTCTGTATTTATATTATATCCTGTATTTGTATTTATATTTTATATTCTTCACACTGTTTTCAAATATTGTGGAGCTTCTCCATGATGAGGTGAAAAAGTAATTAAGTAATCTTTGTAAATAATTACAAAAATATTGTCAAATCCACAAAATTAATTTTATTTAAAAACCATAGGCCTACTCGAGTTTCAACGCCATACTTGGCATCATCTTCAGTGGAAACTGAGGATTTGGAAAATACAGAATTTATTATAAGTGAACACATGCAGGTGCTACAATACAATACAATATTGTATTTTTGAAATGTTACCACACCTGCCATATGTTCACTTCCAATTCTGTATTTTTCAAATCCTCAGTTTCTACTGAAGATGATGCAAAGTATGGCGTTGAAACTCGAGTAGGCCTATGTTTTTTTTATAAACTTAATCTTGTTGGTGGATGCCATGGAGGGGACCATTCAGGGGAGAAGAGGAAGAGGGAGAAGAAGATACAAAATGTTGGACGACATCAAGGAGGGGATGAGCTACTATGCAACGAAGAGACTGGCAGAGAATAGAAGAGAATGGAGGGCTGCTGCCATATAGAAGGACCTGCTTACGAGCAGAAAACTACAGACAGACAGAGACAATCTTGTAGATTTGACAATATTTGTATAATTATTTTTTCACCTCATTATTCTATATTCTGTATTCTAGAAGCTTATTTACTGGCAAAAAATTTCAAACCCACCCATGAAATGTAATCACCACAACATAAACAATAGTAACAAGAATGAAGTCCAGTCCTAACTCCATCAGAATCGACTCAAAAAAATAGAAATTCTACGATATGTGAGCAGGGTCGCAGCTCTTCTACCTTCAACCACCACATTTAAACTATTTGATGGCATAAATGATGTTTCTATTTCAAAACAGAACTACTACCCTGTATAGAATTCGGGAATATGTTTAGAAACATATTTTCCAACATTCAAGATAATGAGGTTTCAGCGCTATGATTAGTTGATCACCCCAGGCGACGCACCCGACGACACCATCGATGAAACCCCTAACTTGGCGATTCCCCGGTCAATGGGCTAGGGCTAGACTAAACTAAATGTACGGTAGCCTTCAGTAAATGGTAACCAAACATGACGTAAATATTTATTCACTTACTTAATAAGTATCAAGTTGCCTCATGTGGGTTGGGAGAGCTTTGAGTCAAACATCGTACACAAGAATGTGTTGAAAACCAGAATTCACCCACAGTATCCCTGCTTGTCGTAGGAGACGACTAAAAGGGACCCCAAGGCAACTCCAGAAGTTGCCTTGCCTTCAAACCCACGGGATCTGCCCCATCAGGGCAGTTTCGGAAGGGCAAAAAGAAAACCCAAGAGACTGATTGATTGATTGAGTACTTTATTTATGTAGATTACAATATATACTGGCTTATACACTTATATACAATAGCTTACAATACAGCAAAATTATAGATGAATTTACATAATATAGACTAAGAAAATAATTATTGAACTGTATATGATATGAAAAAGCAATTTGTAATATAATAACTATAGATAATAATTATATTGTTATGCATCTACATAAATTGGCGGAGCTTTGGACATATCAATCCATTCTTCGGAAAGAATATTAAAAATATCCTCCCCACTAACTCTACCAAAAAATATGATGAGATGGATGAAACTCCAGGCACAAATGTAGGTCAAGAGGCTAAGACGAGGGTGACCAGGTGCCCTAGAGGCAGTTTGGCTTTCCCTCTCACAGCGGAAGGACCTACAAAAAGGCCAGGAATGGAACTCACGTAGGTCACGAGTGGTGAGACCAAACCTCATCACTGCTCAAAGAAGGGCGGCTATTCAGGCAAATCTTCTTGGGGGAGGTGAGGCTTTTGACCCTGCGAAGTTTCGGAGGGGCAAAAAGAGAAAACCCAAGAGACCAGAGATGGGTGAAACTCCAGGCACAAATGTGGGTCAAGAGTCATGGGCGGCCAGGTGCCCTAGAGGTAACTTGGCCGCCCTTTCTTCAGTCCTTCAAAGAAGGCCAGTAGTGGAACTCACATAGGTCACGACGACTAATCAGTCTGAAGCGACTGCCAAGCATATCACACTGGATTCCGACAAGCAACCAGGTGATGAATGGGATGTTAGCATAAAAATAAATTCCTGGTTCTTGTAGAGGACATAGGTATTGGTTTGCCTAACTAGCATACTACTTGGGAACACAATAAGCTTCGGTTGACGTGTGGAGTTCTTTGAACCTTTGAATCCTTGAATCCGTCCCTTTAAAAATAATGAATAATAATAAGTATCAAGTTGAAAAGTAAAGAGTGTTCCCTCCCAAGATTTTGACTCGTAACTAAGTTCACCTTTGTTTTCTTCAACTATCTATTAATAGAGCGTGAAGTAATTTTTGAAATACTTGAGATTAGCTTCCACAGCTTCTAGTCCCTAATCTAAATAACAATGCACATATTTGGGAACATTTTTTCACCAGCGCTCAATAATAACTTGCCCCATTATTTCACATTTTGATCTTCAATAGGAATTCCGATTAATGAAATATGCTTTCAAGTAAATATGCATTTGTAAAACGTTAATCATTATTTCGTGATAATTCTCTCATGTTACAGCGGTTCAGCTATTGATTCTGGCATCGTGCTATCTTCTACTTCTATTTAGGACACAAAATCAAACAAAGCACATTCCAACGTTATTACACAGTCAAACTCCAAGTCAAGAGGATGACAGGTGAGAATTAAAACTTTTTAATAACTTTGTAATCGTAAAGAAATAAATTATCCTACAACATATATAAATACCAATACCAGGAGATATTTGAATCTACAAATCCTTGTTTTCTTTAGTAGAAGGCTAAAGAAGTGAAAGGCGGGTTCCCACATAACAGTATCGGAGTCCTTGTCTGGTTCAGTGAGAATATTCATCCTGAGTTTTAATGGAATTAAACTTACTGTACATACCCGCTCGGTCCGATTGAGTGTGAATATAGCCCTTTTAAAACTCATAGGAAGAATATTTGCACTGAACTGGAAGCGGACTCTAATAGCCTAATGATATTTGGGAATCGGTCTTAAATGTGCGCAGTTATCAATTTAAACAGCTTACTCCTATTCTCAGTTTATAATATAATTTACGATGGCTTTTTTGTTAAATTATCATGTAATGAAGTCATGTGTGCTGTTGCTGTAGGCCCTATGATGGGATAACGTTTCGTTATGTTGATAGGTTGAGGGACGTAAAACATTAAACCTCAGAACGGAGCAATGATTAGCCATTATTGTCTAATTTAAGTTAAGGTATCGTTGATTTTGATGTTGATGTGTGTATTTTACAGATATGACGACCTGAATGCTGTTCTAGACGAGACACTTCCTGGTCCAATTAATGCAGATGAACTAGATCAAGAAGCTGTCCTTGAAATTTGATAATATAAATAAATTTGAAAGGTTTTTCGTAACTAAGAAGGTATTTTACATAGCCTACTCAGGCAGATGTTTCAGTGAAAACGAAGCTGAGCAAATACAATCCTAACTAATTATAAAAAACATTTCTAAAGTTCTGCTTCAATAATAAAGTAGACTAATGGAATATTTTCTACTTTATCGCAGGATAAAAAGTTTGCCTTATTCTGTGATGATATCCACATAGAATGGGACAGTCTTCTTGGATTCTTAGGCTGTAATGACGTTAAATGCGTATTTGTGCAAGTGCAAGCTTGGTTATGTATGTCCAAGCGTGAAGATGAGAAACAAAATAAAAATGGAAAAAGCCATAAGAAGGTGGGAACACTCTTTGACCATATATCAAGGAAAATATACCTTTAATACTGGAACACCCACACTGAGCACGTTTATTTGTTGGTGGCGTTCAGTGTCAGCAGCAACAGAAAACAAGTCATGACGTAAATAAATTTTTTATAGCTTTTTCCAGATTTTGTTCATCTGCAATTCTGCAGGCGTGGTCTTGCTTGCACTTGCACATATGTGCATACAATGTGATAATACCCTAACCCTTGAAAAACTGTTTACCGTTCTTTTATTTATTTCATTGATAATTCTTGAGATTTTATTAAATAAATTAATGTTAATAAAGTATTGATAATTTATTAGCAACTGTATACTGTACTGCAATAAACTACAATTTTAAACGCTACATTTATGAATCTAGTACATTTTTCATCTACGCCTACAATAATGCAAAAATTAATTTCATATTATTTTTCCTAATTTATATCTTTCAATATTGAATTCAATGAAGTGAATTTATGCAAAACAAATATCGCACCCACTCTAATATCTCCACAAAAAGTTTGAAGTTTAATTGAATACTATTAATTAAACTGTTTACCTGCATCTCGTAATCCGCTTCTTGTCAGGATAAGTTTGATTTTTATCGGCCGTAAAAACTAACATTATTTGAAATAGAGTACCTAGTCGTAGTTTCCATCATTTATCATAATGTACAGTAATAAATCACCAATAATTAAAAAACTATAAGGCTAATCAGTTTTAAAAGAGTGTTGACAAATAAGAAAAAAAAGTGGAATGAATTTATCAAAATTCAGTGTAAAGTAAAAGTAAGAACATTTTAACTGTCAACACTTTTCTATGCCGGCTTGTTCAAAATCACTGGATCCCTGCTTCGTTGATCAGTATTCAGTTACAGCAAAACAGTTACTGAAACAAACGCTGTGATCTACAAGGCATCCAATCAAAGGCTTTCCTAATTATTACCCGCGATTTTTTGAATCGTTGGGAAGTCTTGTCCACAAGATGACAAACATAGCCACAAACAATCGATAAACTGAAATAAAAGTACAAATAATACTCGATACAACTATTTTTCATTTTAGTCCAGTCAAATAATCGTTTTTCAGGAAACAGCCGCGAAAGAATTTTTCTCGACAGTTATATATGTATTTTGGAGCGCTAAATTCGAATCTAGAATTTGCTGACACACCAGAGGGCGGCTTTACCCCCAAAATTTCGGATATTTTACCCTCAAAATTTTGTGATATTTTCCTCATTTTCACAGTCTCGATAGTTTTTCGATAATAAACAGTGAATGAACGCAGCTTATAGAACATGTAATTCTCTTCATTTGAAACCAATCGCAAGTCTCTATCATATGTATCGTACTCGTTTTAGAAACTCTTGAATAACAGTGAAATCGCAGAAAAAATAAGAAAATAAAAATCATAATTTTTCAATTGGCTCGCAAATTTCCTGATTTTTTGAAACAAAACGTATCTTACATCACAATTTATATTTTCACAAAAATCATTTACTCACATGAAAGAGGAGATTCTGTTCTTCAAATCACGACCAAGTACCATTTTTTATCGTTCCGGATTACCGAGATACACAGTTCTCAATATAGAAATTGGCCATTTTTCGTATGTAAATATAGGCTAAAATAGACTAAAGGAGGTACCGGTACATATTTTTTGATTTTTCATCAAATTTCAGTTATTATTATGATAGTACATGATTTTGAACCGCCTTGACGAGCTGAGAAGAATGAGCTGTAGTACGAGGAGATCTGATCCTCCTGTCAAGTTATGTTCAAAGTTTTGATCCTTGATGTATCCTTATATGTGTAACCCCCCACCAGCAAATACTGAAATAAATGTATCTAACGGGTGATTCTCGTAGAACATAACCCTCGTAAGATGATTTCAGTCGAAATATGTATTTTTTGTTAGGAAGGCCTTGAAAAGATATTATAATGAAAAATTTGTATTTTGGCTGTAGAACATGATTTATTATTTTTGGGTGTATTCCCGTTCCCCCCACTACTAAATTTGAAAATTCCTAAGGAATCTTGTACAGAATTAATTGTTCTTTCATGTTATGTGTGGTTTTTCATCATTTCTAGAATATTATCCAGTTGTATAGGGTAGAAGTGGTAGGTTTGCATAATTTTGAAAACCCCTTGAAAAATTTATTTATTTTATTTTATTTATTCGTGGATACAATAATAACAAATTATATAAAATAATATGATTGGGTAGGAACAACAGGCTTAGCCCAAAACTATTCCATTCCAAAATTTTGATAATGTTATATGTCCATAAAAATAGGTTATGTTTCTACTGTAAATAGTTCAAGCTCAATTTTCGTCCAAAAATAAATATAAGATGCAAATTTTAAATTTAGAAGAATCAAAACACCAAACGAAAGTAAAATATTACACTTAATTATCACTGCACAAAAATACCCCTTTTTCAAAATTTGTAGCTCCGGAACCAAAAATGGTAGAGTCCTGCGCAACCACTCAATTTATTGGAAAATTTATTAAATTTAATTTTTTAGAGAATGGTTTTTCTCCAAAAACTTGAAGTTTTCGAGATTGGATGGAAAAATAAAAAAAGTCCGAAAATTTTGGGGGTTTTGGGGTTGAAGCCGCCCTCTGGCGTGTCAGCAAATTCCTGATTCGAATTTAGCGCCCAAAATACATATAGAACCGTCGAGAAAAATTCTTTCGGGACTGTTTCCTGAAAAACGAACATTTGACTGGACTATTTTATCTTCTGCATTGAAATGTTTTCTTTACTCTTTCAAAACAGAAATAGTAGAATAAATTTAAATTTTTATATATTTTTTTAAATCTATAGTTTCGGAAATTTATACAGTGGAACAGTGCCATACAGTACTGGAATTATTTTTTAAATTATTAAATTAGAAAAATTTATCCAATACTCTGTACGTAACACATCATCTTGGTCTATAATTGGGATTTCAATACTACAAGTTTTTTTTAAATTCTATTTTATATTAATCAAGTTAGTCTATCAATAGTTTTTTTTCACTATTCAAGCAGAGTTTATATTCTTTACGGAACACAAAAAGTTAAAATTGAAAAATATCAAAATCAATTTACAGTTTTTCACACTTTTCCACAATAACAGGCCTACTAATAACACATTATACACATTTATACGCATCATTCTTGTCAAGTTCATGAACTGAACTAATAGTCCAATCAATATAGGCATCAAAAAGGGGGTGTGCTTGCAATTTATATTGTAGTTCTGATTTTCTAATATATCATTTGGGTAAATAAGAGAAGTCTAGAACTAATTTCTTCATGCAAAATTTCCTTGTGCTAGATACAGGGTGGCCAAAAAACCTCGTAATTTCAGCTCATTTTCCAGTTTTCAGCTATTTCTGCCAAATCTCGTAATCGGACAGAAAATTTGCTCTTGTCTTTTTTTAAATTATAAAATTATGAAAAAATGGGATCATTCGGAACTCTCTATCTCCAATGAGTACTGAGTTATGATTTTTCAAAAATGAGTGAAATTTGAAGAAAAAAAAATCCGGAAATTGTAGATATTTTTCTCATATTAACGGGTTTCGCAGTTCTATGATAGGGTAAAGTGATTCAAGGTGGATTTTAGGCAACTGAGCTCGTAGAGGATGAATTTATCTACAATTTGGAATCAATCGTGAATTTCCATGATGTATCAGACTCGATTTAGAAACTCTCGATCAACAGTAAAATCACGAAAAAATGTAAAAACTGAAATCGCGATTTTTAAAATCTTCTGTAACTTTCGAATTTTATTGGAATCGAAAGTATTATTTATTGGAGTGGGTAGAGGGGGACAATTTTCACATCCTCACAAGATTTGGAAATTTTATCAGAAGTATTTCACAAGACATGCAGCTTTGAATATAGAATCGGCCATTTTTTGTGTATTGGAATATAAGCTCAAGTACACTCAACAATAAATTTTCCATTTTTCCACCGAATTTGACTTATGATGCATGTTTTTGAACCGCCTTGACAAACCGAGAAGAATGAAGTGTAGTACGATGAAATCTGAGCATTGTGTCAAAAGTTATAAGTGTTTGAAATTTTGATCCTTGAGGTGTCCTTAAGCACGCCTCTCCACTAGGAAATACTGAAATGGAAGAAGCAATTGGTTCTGGACTTCTCTTATGTACCCAAATAATATATTAAAAAATCAGAACTACAATATAAATTGCATGCACCAATGTATATAGTGACTGGACTATAAGGTTGATGAAATCCAATGAAATTATCTATGGTATCGTATGTTAACAAAAAGCATATTCATATTTTAACTTCCTGATTTGATTATTGAATAATAACATTTTTAAAAGATATTTCTGAATTTTCTTAAATTGAACTGATTTTCTGTGTATGTAAAGTGCTTTCAATTCACTTCATTCTGAAAAATGTAAATAAGTTGAATAGTGAATGTGCTATCTGCTACGAACAAAGATATTTGTCTATCTGTTGTACTTCGAGTTACTTAAATGAATGTATTATTATTTGGAAACATTGCGATTTTTATACAGTATTTAAATTTTTCAATTAAAATTGTATGATTAATCAAATATACTTATTTCCAGTCCTTTTCAGTCTTTTCCAGCTTTCATTGACCAACATGTTGGAATAATTGCTGAATCAAATTTTAATCGTGGGATCTTCAAACACACGTACAAATTTAAATCTGTCATTACCGTACGGTACATTAATCACGGGTTCTAGTCATAGAACGGCTCTATAAACCAAAAGTTACGGATATCAAGTATTCCAATTTATATAAATAATAGCAAGATGATTATTTTCTTGCTTCATTTTATATTTTTTCATTTTACTAGGATAGCAAACGGAGCAAATGAGAAATACAAAATATTCATACAAATAATATTTTATTTATATTGATTGTATTTATATCAACCAATGATAAATGAAAAATTCCATTCTATAAAACTTCAATAATTGAGAATGTTTCCTCTTTAATAAAACTCCAAAACAGCTTAAGCTCTATATAAAAACCACTCTTATTGTCTACTCATGCTGCAAAATATTTGAAACAGAATAAAATTTGTCAATGATAAAGTGATTAGAATAATTGAATCGGCCTGAGGAAAAAGGGAACATGTCAAAATTTTTCATTTTTTTATGGTTGAAATGAGTTGTTTACTGTGGGATACATCGATTGGAGTTGAAAGGGAACATGCCAGCATTCTCTTTATTCGAGAAACAGAGATCGTATTTTTGCTGTACTGGAGTGAAAGGGAACTAGTCATGACACACATGTTTCCTTTCAACCCCGAACATTCAAAAATCAACTGTTTGTCAGTTGTGATTTTTATGCTATTGTTAGGTTACCGTTGATTCACGCGTTTCTTTGAGGTTAGATTGCTTTCGGTAGAGGTGTTTATTGTAAAAGTTGAAGAGTGATAATTTATAATATCATCATGAGTAAAAGGAAGTCAACAAAAAACTCAATTTTAAGGGGTGAATTTTATATAAGTGCTTATACTGGATTAGAATTGTTGTCTTGAAAGAGTTTGCATCCTAATGACAAAAAACAATCTTGAAATTATCTATACTTTTATCTGTATTTACTTAGTTTTTTCTCTCCCCTGGAAAATTATGATTTTTGACATGTTCCCTTTCTCTTCAGACCGATTCAATTATTAAAATACATGAATTCATAAATGAACAAAGTGTAATAGAAAGCTCTATCTTGAACAATGCTGTATAGTTCTATAATTTCAAAATATATTTTTTACAACAATAATAAAGGTAACTTTGATGAAATAGCACCAGGGTAGACAAACATAATTATCTAATACTTCACTTCTTCAATGAAGTGTATCCACTCAATAAAGTTGAATCCAAATGGAATGTAAAATAATAATAATGACAAAATGAAGAAGAGTTTCAGAATGTAAAATGTTAGTTCTAAGAACTAGTTGATTTTTTATAAAAATATAATATAATATCAAGTAACAACATTCATGGGCATTTGACAAAAATTATGAGATCAAAAGAGTATGAGTTAACTGAAATTTATGCAATGTTGAATTAAGAATAAAAGTAGTAAGTAGTTTGTGATGAGATTTTAAAAATGAAATTTGTAAAATAAAACAGTGGTTATAAACAGTTGCATGATTATCAGAAGAACTGCTTTAAAATACAGTATTTAAAAATGAAATAATCTACAAAAGTAGGTAGATTTTCCGGAGTTGCCATGTTGAACAAATCATTTCAAACTGTCCATCAGTTATCAATATCAAATAGTATTGAAAATTTGTTGGATTTTAAAAATATTTTCTTGTTGAATTTATTTCACGAATAAAAATCCTACACCAAATTTTTTGGTAAGATTTTGTCAAAAGCTTATGATTTCAACCAACTCAAAGAGTGGAATGATGATCCATTTTACATCAGTTGATATCATTTGATGGCTTGAAGAACAGATTATTATCAGAACCGTTTCATCAAAGAGTATTCGAATTCATAACGAAAGACAATGATCTGTTCATTCGACGGTGACAGACTTGGCCAAGTTGCGGGGGCAATCTACGTTGCAACCCTTCAGCACAGCAATGTGATACGAGAGCAGCTGCATTGGAATCACTGTCAGAATTCCCTGAAACATTCAAAATTACATTGCCACTATATTTGACACAAAAAGTTTCTATTAGATTTGTTTCAATTTTTGCAAAGTCAGCTCATAACTTAACCTTTAAATTATACAAGCGTAGTCAAAATAAAAAATTGAGTAAAATGTTGTATAGCTAAAAATTATCTATTAACTAGGACATTGGATAAACTTATAAATATTCGAGAAAGAGTCCTCCTAGTTTATTCAAAAGTAAGAGAGGAGTAAATCCGTACGTTAGGACTGGTTAAATGAGAAAACCATGATGAGATGGACAAGTAAAAAACAGGGCCAGAGCGGGGTGCGAAGGGTCCACGTGCTTCGGGCGCTGGGTTTTGGGGGGCGCCAAATGATGATTTTTCATTTGTCCAAAATATAAACTATTCACCTACAAAACTTCAAACAGCTTAAAAATGGAATTAAGCGTAAATAATATGAGTTTGACTGTTGAAAAATTCTTCAAAAACAAAATATGGGTTTAGTTTTATACAGCTCAAGCAATGGGATGACAACTTCACTCTGTATAATTTCATAACGGCGAATTTAATTTATAATATTTCATGGCATACACGAGGTGTGGCTGTAAAATAACGGGACTGATATAGTAAAAGTTTTTATACAGAATTACTTATTATCACCTACAATATATACCCCTTGTATATCCCTGTAACACTCCATGCGAACTTTCCATTGTTGGAGACAGTGCTGGAGTTATCTTCTGTGAACTGTTTCAGGACTATTTGCTGCTCTCTCTTGGAAAGCTTCTACGGACTCGCCTAGAGTTCGCCTACAGATTCAGCAACTGCACGAATACTTAATCGACGGTCAGACCAAATCAAATTAGCAACTTTTTCGACATTGTCATTAGTTTTTGATGTTGAAGGTCGACCTGGGGGCAAATCATCTTCAACCTCTTTTCGACCATCTTGAAAACGCTTAAACCATTCAAAAACACGAGTCCGCAATAAAAATTCACTGCCATACACTCCTTTTAGTAAATTATATTCAGTATAATGCCTATTCAGCCTATTCAGTATAATGAAATTAATAAAATCATTCAGAGTCTCAGTATCGCGTGAGCTCTTGAACAGTGCAGACGTACGTAGTGTAGTGTAGAAGTAGAAGTAGTGAGTCAGCAGTCGATTGTTCACAGTGGTAAGTGGAACAAAACATTGCATCGAATTTCGGTTGAAATCCGCCGTCTTTATGCAAGTGAAGTGACCTACTTTCGCGCGGCTTTCTAGTGTCGTCTGCGTTCGCATTTTCGCGGTCGTGAAAGCCGAATACAAGGGCCTTCCGTGAAGTATGTTCGCGAAATAGAACAATGTCAGTAGAGAAATCAGTATTGTGCGAGAGCTCGTAGCGATAGGTTGTGTAGCCGTTTAGTCTAGTGTAGTGTAGAAAAGTAAAGTCAGCAGTTTGTTCGGTTGAATACTCTTTAATTAGAAGAAATTCGCGACGGATAAATTTTTCGTATATCTATGCAAGCGAAGCAGAAATTGGTCGATTGTGTTTTCAACGAGGCCGTTTTTGTGAACCGAGTTCGCACGCGTGCGCGAATGCTATTCGAGTGTTTCGGACAATATGTTACGATAAACGCGAATAATTTCGGATAAACAACTAATCCGTCTACCCAAATTCTTGGCGCCAGAGTTTGATGAAGAAGAAGAAGTAGAAACTGTGCCTACGAAAATGGAGGAATCATCTAATGCTGCTGATTGTTCATCAATTGCTGATTGTTCACCAGATAAGTACATTAGAATTAACAAACTCAAATCAGCAACAGAGCAGATCCTATATAATGCTTGGAAGGAGACTGAGCTGAAGTGGAAGAAATCTGAGGAAGAAAAACAACAGTTAATCAAGAGAATTGAAAATCTTGAAGCTTTGTGTTCAGGAGGTAGTACGTCACACAAAGCTATGGATAATCGAGGAAAATCATCTTCATCAAACCAGGTTATATATGAAACCGATGACGACACTCTAGCAGAAGAAACTGAGTGGGTTAGAGCTCGCAATAAGCGATCTTCAAAGAAGAGAAAGCTCTTGAATTCCCCTCCGATTGATTCATCCCGTCATGACATTCAAAAGCAGTCAGATGTTGCACAACATGGATCATCGGTTGCAGAAAAGTTGCCAGCTAAGAGCAAAAAGATTCCATCCCTTCCACCAGTGATAGTGGAAAACGTAAAATATTTTCAAAAAGTATATGAGGAGATAACAAAATTTGCCAGTAAGGAAACTTTCAATTTCAAAGTACTGACTGGAAATTCATTGAAAATAAATTTTCAGTCTGAAAACGATTTCAGAGAAGCAACAAAATGGTTGAATGAAGCAAAATACTCATGGTACTCGTATGAGAACAAACAAACGAGACCAATAAGAGTGATGGCCAAGAAACTGCATAGCACTTGCCAACCAGAAAGCATAGTTGCTGACCTCAAAAATAGAGGATTCAAGATAATGAATGCTGTAAATAAATTAAAATGGAAGACCAAGGAGCCATTTGACATGTTTATTCTATCTTTTAGCACTGAAGAAGATGTGAAAAAAGTATATGAAATTAAACATATAATGGGATGCAAAGTGGAGATTGAGTCATTGGTTTCATCTAGATTAGTGCCTCAATGTAAAAAATGTCAAGGTTTTGGGCACACACAGAAATATTGTAACAGAGAGCCAAGATGTGTGAAGTGTGCTGGGAAGCACAGCACAATCAGCTGCACAAAACCGAAGGAGTCGGAGCCTAAATTCGTCCACTGTGGAGGAAAACATCCATCAAACTACAGCGGATGTAGTGTAGTTGTAGAACTACAGAAAATAAAAATCAACGACAACGAAAAACCAATGTTCAGAAGACTGTTGAAGAAAAGAAACCCAACAAAAAGCCTGAAAAGGAGGAGCAGAAGGGATGAACAACCAGCCTGCAAAAGGAGCATTCAAGAGCAGCACCTCCTCTATCAGAAATCCGAACAATAGCTACTCTGAAGCCGTGTCTTCAAAGAAAAAGGAAACACAACAAGAAAGTATGAGTGGTATCCTGAACATCATCTTGGAGAAGCTTATAAAACAGGAGTCGATGTTGACTGTATTTGAGCAAAGACTAAGTGAAATAGAAATAAACCAAAGTCATTCAATCTCTAAGAAGAAATGAGCCAGCAATTGAGAATAATGACATGGAATACCCAATGGCATTCAAGAGAGACAAGCAGAATTAATAGTAGTACTTCAAATTAAGAAAAATAATAGATATAAGTTTAATCTCTGAGACTTCACAACCCAGTCATACCTGAGATTCAGAGGCTACAAGTTGTATCATACTTTTCATCCCCGAAATAAAGCTAGAGGTGGAAGTGCAATAATAATCAGAGAGGGTCTGAAGCATTATGAAAACTCACCTATTCAAACAGAAGAAATGCAAGTGACAACAGTTACAGTGGAAACTAGAAGATTTCAATTCAAGACACAATATAACCAATGAAGTTTACAAGAATTTATTCGACCACCTAGGAAACAGATTCATCATAGGTGGGGATTTCAATGCAAAACATATAAGTTGAGGCTCAAGATTGAACTCTCAAAAAGGAAGACAGCTATTTCAAGCTATAAATGATAGGCAATGCTCAGTAATGTCATCAAATAGACACACATATTGGCCAACTGATAGAAATAAATTACCATATTTGATATATTTCTTTGTAAACAGGAATTTATCATTAAACTACATGGAAATAGAAGATTGTGAAGACCTGAGCTCTTATCATACTGCATTGATCCTCAATGTGGGTGAAACTATGGTAATGAAAGAATGTAATTTGAGGCTAGTTAATAGGCAAACAGACTGGTCAGCATTCCAAGAATTATTGTGTGCAAAATTAGATTTTGAGCTAGAAATTACAAGCTGTGATCAGTTGGATTCTGAGGTTAAAAGTTCACAAGGGACATCCAAGAAGCAGCCTTGGACAGGACTCCACATTCAACACAGAGAACAAGGTCTTCTGGTTCACATTATCCACATCACATATTGGAACTTATCCATGAGAAGAGGGAAGCGAGGAAAAAGTGGCAGCGAACAAGAGCACCAGTGGATAAAACTCATTTGAATTTTCTAGCTAAGAAACTGAAGGAATGTAACAGTAGCTATAACAATGATATGATCAGTGAATATCTCAGAAACCTTGCTACAGATAAGAACTCCGATTATTCACTCTGGAAAGCTACAAAGTACTTGAAAAAACCCTCAGTTCAAGAAACACCAATCAAAACAATTAATGGTGAGTGGGCAAGGAATAACGAACAGAAAACTGAACGTTTTGCAGAATACCTGGAAAGTGTCTTTCAACCTCATCAATTCCAAGATGGTGTAGAAGATGATGAGATGGGAATATCACAGGATATGAGAGAGATTCCAGCCTTAACAACAAATGAGCTGATAAGTATTATCAAGACAACCAGTTGTAAGAAAGCTCCAGGATATGATCTCATTACTGGTGAAGTTCTGAAAAACCTACCAGATAGAGCTTTGAAAAAACTCACATTTCTCATAAATGCAGCCTTGACGATGAAGTATGTGCCACTGTCATGGAAGGTAGCTGAAGTCATCATGGTCCCCAAGGCAGGTAAACCACCACATGATGCATCATCTTATAGACCCATATCTCTATTACCCATAATGGCCAAGATCTTCGAAAAAGTTTTACTCTCCAGATTGAAACATGTGATAGAGAGTGGACAACTCATTCCTGATCATCAGTTTGGATTTAGAGGGAAACATTCAACAGTTCAGCAAGTCCATAGAATTACTCATGTAATCGAGAAGACTCTAGAAGAGAAAAAATATTGTGCTGCTATCTTTTTAGACGTCGCTCAGGCATTTGATAAAGTGTGGCATGTAGGTCTAATTAAAAAACTACAAAAAGTTTTACCTCAGCAATATGCCTCATTGCTAAAATCTTACCTGTCAGACAGATTCTTCCGAGTGAAACAAGGTGATAGCTACTCAGGACTAACACCAATTGAAGCTGGAGTTCCTCAAGGAAGTGTATTGGGCCCTACTCTGTACCTGCTCTACACCAGCGATCTTCCTGTGCCAGAAAATGACACTATTGCATCCTTTGCATATGACACAGCTGTCTTAGCAGTTGGAGAAACTAATGAGGAAGCTATAAGTAAAGCGCAAGAAGCCATCAAGAAAATTGAGAAATGGACTAGAACCTAGCGGATTAAGTTGAATGAAAGCAAGTCCACACATGTTGTCTTCACAAATAGGCATTATGTGTACATCCCAATAAGATTAAACAACAAAGAAGTTCCATTTGCAAATGAAGCTAAGTATCTTGGGATGACACTAGATGCAAAACTACGATGGAAGTCACACGTAAAAAAAAGAAAGAAGAACTGGATTTCAAATACTCGAAAATGTACTGGTTATTGGGGAGAAATTCAAGCCTTTCAACCTACAATAAATTACTATTGTATAGACAAATTCTTCGGCCTGTGTGGTTGTATGGCATCCAGCTGTGGGCTGTGCAAGAAAAAGTAACATAAACACCATCCAGAAATTCCAGAACAAGGTTTTGAGGAATGCTGTCAATGCTCCATACTTTGTCAGAAACTCGGATCTCACAGGGACCTGCAGATGGAAGAAGTCGATCACAAAGGCTGCCAGAAACCATGAAGAGACTCTACATAATCATCAGAACATCCAAGCTCTACACCTCATTGACAACTCTAATACGGTGAGAAGACTGAAAAGGAAGGAGCCTACAGATCTCGTTTAAATGTAGTAAGAGTGATTCCGAAAGAAACAGTGCATGGGCATTGCTCACTTAGACTGTGAAGGAGTGAATACCCCTTTAATGTCAAACTTTTACGTATTAATTTAAGCTAGAATTGAACTGTTCATTAACCAAAGTGTTAGATTGCAGTCAAATTACAATAAAAAAAGAAAAAAGAAGATTGTATAAAATACAAGAAATTCTACTGGCTTATTGGAAGAAACACATCACTTTCAATACCAAACAAAGTTCTCCTGTACAAACAGATCTTCAAACCTGCCTGGACCTATGGTATCCAACTGTGGGGCTGCACCAAACCGACTAACATCGCCATCATTCAACGATTCCAAAACAAGGTGCTCAGAAACATCGTTGATGCTCCTTGGTTTGTGCGGAACAGCGACATCCATAGAGATCTGGGAGTCAACCTGGTATCCTGTGAGATTCAGCGGTATGCAGAGAGTCATGAAGCACGACTCCACCAACACAACACCGTCGAAGCAATCCAGCTGCTAGACAACGGAGGATTGGTGCGGAGGCTCAAAAGGAGGAAGCCATTCGAATTAGTGTAGTGCAAGTGGTTTCAAGTGAAAAAGCAGAGCAGTGATTGAGTGAAACAATAAAATCATGCTTTATAGTACTATTATTTAATTTAAGTACATAATATTATCATTAGCAGTAAGAGATTCTAGTGAGAGTTTCACTGTATTTTATTTTTATTTATTAGGTCAGGTTCGATAAAATTTGCTCATTAGTCTCATGACTAATTAGGTAGTAAATTTAAAAAAAAAATCAGAGTCTAAAAAATGGCGAGTGTCCGGGTCTGGATGGAATTAGTGGTAAGTTGGTAAAAATAGTATCTGTAGCAATTATCCCAGTTCTCTGTGACATTTTCAATTGTAGCCAGGCTTGTGGCGTATTCCCTGATGCCTTGAAAATGGCTAAAGTTGTGCCGATCTATAAAAAAGGTGCAAGAACTGATATTGACAATTATAGACCTTTTCTTTCAGTCCCCCAGGGCTCAGTACTGGGGCCTCTCTTATTTTTAGTGTATATAAATGACTTATTCTCATTGACATTCCATGGTACTGTTACATCATTTGCTGACGATACTGCGCTGACCTATTCTGCTGATAGTATTAATCAACAACAAGTAATGATGCAGTCAGATTTGAACAATTTGAGGCTCTGGTTTGATGGAAACAAAATAGTATTAAATGTTTCTAAAACTAACTTTATAGATTTCTCGTTATCAACAGTCTTTGTTTTTCCAGTCCCTGTAAAATATCATGAGATTGGTTGTCAAATGGAGTCATGTAATTGTAATTGTATTGATCAAACAAATTCTATAAAGTATTTAGGAATGATTGTGGATGACAAATTAATCTGGAAAAATCACATAATGAATTTAAAAAGTAGATTACTTCATTTGGTTAGGACATTTTGTAAACTTAAACAATTTTTACCTGGATATATTCTCCGGCAATTGTATTGTTTCACTCTAAACTGGACTATGGCTTATGTTGTTGGATGTCGACATATGCTTGTCATTATATCCTCTTGTAATTCTGCAAAAGGCTGCAATACGTATAATTTGTGGGGTAAAGAGAAGGATTCACTCTTTCCCGTATTTCAGACTTTTGCAAGTTTTTCCCTTGAGAAGCATGTATGTGTTTAAGGTGCTGTCATTGTTTTTAAAATTAGTGGGAACCGAATGGGAATGAGGACTGTGCCTGATACGCATGCATTGTTGGGAGGAGTGATAACACGACAAAGGACAAGGGAACATTTAATACCACCTAGGCCTTATTGTACTAGGTATAAAAAGAGCTTTGTATTTTTAGGATGCAAATATTACAATTTACTCCCCATCGGTATCAGGAGAATTAATTCTTTGTCACAATTTAAAATAAAACTGAAGAAATGGCTTTTGAGTCTGTCACTTGAAGAAGTGGAAATTTTTAATTAACTGATCTTTCATCAAGATGTGATAGTGTACTGTATTATTTTGTTTTTATTGTTACACTGCATCTTTATAGTATGTATGTATCTGAATGTGAACGATGTCTGGTAACCGTAGTTTAGGTGATTTTTGAACTTTATAATTATAGAGTTGTGCTTTTACTGACTTGAGTTCAGTAATAAAGCTTAAAGTTATTCCTATTTGCATGTGTGTGGGTGTGTGTGTGCGTTTGGATGTATTTAATCATAATGATAATTTTTTGAACTCCTACAAACGGACAAAAGGGATATTATCGTTATTTTTTGCTTGTAGTAATTTTGTTTTGCAGAGGATAAATATTATACCTACTCATATTTATTATGTGCCAAGCTTTATAGATAAGTGGGTCCACTATCTACCATTGTTGTGCCGTATTTTATTTGTTTTTCTGTGAAATAAAAACATATTCTATTCTATTATATTATAGGTTTTGGTAGCGGTTTAAAGTAAAATTTAATAACAATTCGTCGCTCTATTTTTACACTTACCATTTTTCTGGCAAAACAAAATACCTACACTTACATAAATGAAGGTTATGACTCAAAGAAGTTGTTTACAGAAACGGGACTAATTGCATTCTGAAGAGGAAGTCTCAAACTGATGGTCAATGTTATTGGCGCATGTGCACTCGTTCCACTGCAGCGTCAGTCCCGTTATTTAATAGCCACACTTCGTATCAACTACAAAAGTTAAACTGAATCTATACATTTAGCTACTAACATGTTTATTATGGTTGGACCTCTAGACGCGTGCTACGTATTCAAAAATTTCTCCTGAAATACGCCCAAGATTAACGGTTCTTGCATTTTTCCTGATTTTTCAAGTATGACTCAGGAAAAAAAGTTGAAATTTGGGACATACAGGACTAAAAACAGAAGATTGTGATGGGGGTATATCCATTATTCAATTTCTCAGTAGTGTGTTAGGTTTCTCTTGATTAGCCAACGTCCTGGATTATATTTTTCAACGTCTTCTGACGTGGAAAAAGTATGATAGTTATGGGTTTAAAAGAACTGAAATAACTTGCAATCATGTTAGATATTAACTCTACATCAACATTAAACATTCACTTTCAGTAAAGGAAATGTTTGGCAGAAACCTCTATCAAAATAAGCTGGAAAGTATTCAAGACTAAGTAGACTATAAGTTATTAATAATCACCTGTAAACAATCCACTGTGTGAGGCACTTCAACGAATTTGGAAGCGAAAGACGAAGTCTCAATGTCTCCCTCTTCACAAATGATGATTGGTCTACCCTCCCTGGCAGTTACTTGTTGAAGGGCATTTATACATTTCTGGAAACACATAATTTTATAGGGTAGTGTTCAGCATAAAGTTCAGTTCCAAGAATCCAAAAAGGTATTATACTATACCGAATAAGTTAAGAAGTATTTACTATGGAAAAAGTTAGATTCTTTTAAATAAATATGATTTGAACGTGGCCTAGTTAAATTAGGAGGTAGACCTAAAGATATGGTGAATTCAACAATTAGATAAATCTTAAAAATTCAATATAGGGCGATATGGAGAGCGAATACAGAGATATTTTAAGCCAAGAACATTGGAATTATATCATAAGAAGGCAATCCATTACCCTGAAAAATATAAAATAAATTCTATAGTAAGATTTTCATTGTCAAGAAGTACATGAATCGATAAAGGGCTACATTTTATACATTCTTTCAATTTTGCTCGTATTTAAGAATTTGAATACTTCCAATGTTGTGATTTTATTCAATAAAAGTTATTCCAACATGATTGATAAACCTATTGCATTTTTCTATTTTTGAGTACGGTACAGTACAACATCAAAATGAGGAGATTAGCTAAAAAATTCATGACTCTATTAAATTGAATTAGTTCTTGAATGGGAATTCGTTCAATAAAATACTTTATAGCAATTAAACATTATAAATTGACAGAGTTCTCACCACATAAACTGGGTCCCTGGTGACTATCATAATGACTGGCATAGTGTGGTCAACAAGAGCCAAAGGTCCATGCTTCAGTTCTCCAGCCATAATACCCTCGCTATGCATGTACGTCAGTTCTTTCACTTTCTGAAATTCATTTTTTGTTATGAGTTGATTTCGAATTATAGAATGAAAAGATACAGTCTTGAAATAAATAGACATATGATAATATTCATTAATTACAGAGCATCACTAGTACCCTTATTCAAGTAGCCCTATTAATTGATAGAGTTCATATGAATTGAAATGATCAAAGGTGCAGGATAGATACAATTTATTTTCTAATCCCCTTGTTCTTAAAAGTTGACAAGTAATGGAAGATTATGAAAAACCGACAGTTATAGTTACATTGTTTACATTCATTAAATGCAAACATCTTGTTGAACTATAAACAACTAGCTTAGATTGGAAATAAATTTGAAATTCAACTTAATTCAAATCATTTTCAAATATTACCAACAGTTATGAGAATTCGAATCTATCAGGGAAAATCCCAAGACAATAGTTTATAATATCAAAATCAATATATTTCAATATTAAAATAGTTTTTTTTTAACATTCTTAGTTTTTCGGTAATTTTCAAAATTGATTTTTTTTTTACTTTTCTTTTACCAATCACTTTAAAATGTTAAATTCTCATAATGGTCAGTGTGCCTATAAACTAGTAAGACTGGAACATATGAATGGCTTTTCTTCACATCATAGTTGACCTGGAACAAGCTTTCCAACAACATGATTCATCATTGGCGAGTTACGTTTACAATATTACTATTTTGCACGTTTTGTAGGTTATAAAGCAAGAATAAATATGTGAAATAGCTTTACTCACCAAAGCGCCTTCCAAACAGGTGGCAAAGTTGTATCCTCGTCCCATGATGAGCAGTGACTTCTGTTGGAACAATCCCTTGGCCAGCTCCAGCACCTTACCGTCCATTTGCAACACACTGCGAATCTGCTCATCCAAGTTCTTCAAACCCTTTATGATCTGAAATTAAAAATTGTTTAGAAAACAATTAATGGTAATTAAACTAATGGTAATATTTAATGGTAATTAAAATATAATAATATAATATAATAATAATGTAATAATAGTAATATAGTAATATAGTGATATAGTAATATAGTAGTTTTTAATGGTAATATAACTAATTGTGAAGTAAGAAAATATGAGGAAAAATTGTGGATGATGTGAACATAAACCTTAAACTTGAGAGTTGATGGTGATGTGATAATGATGGATAGAATTTCAGTATGAAACAGCATTTGCAGGTGTCTCCAAACTTCCGGCAAGCTATTTTCGAAGATAACGGACTTGAAAAATATTGAATTTTTCGAATATTCAGCAGTGAATTTCGCCTTGACATTCGCTTAACTTATTATTCATGTGAATGAGAAGATGATGGAGACCAAGCAAAAACTTTGATTGTTTTATGATTATCTGTGAAAATAAACCTCACAAGCATGCCCTTCTTTTTGGTTTGGTTTTGAGTAAAAAACATGTATGCCGGCTTACACATGTGTTTCAAAACATGTGTCTTGTCTGATGAAATTCGAGATAGAATTCTGCATGTCTGAATCACGCATCATGCCTGAAAGCAGAAAATAATCAGTAGATTGCAATACAAGATTGAAATTCCTGTATTTCATCAGAGAACGTGTGCATGCAAGTAGTTGGTATCTCATGTGACATATCTGCTAATGACCGAATCGGTCTCGAGCAAAACATGGCTTAAGTGGATGTTTCATTCTCCTATGTCGCAACATTTTGCAATTCATATGTCTCATTCATTTGCAACATCAGCAGAGAATGGAAAATTATGATGTCTTAAGACCAGAGTGTAAGCCCGCTACAGATGACTTTTTTCTAGAGTGATACCTACTAGCCTTAAATTTGAGAATGATTTACTTCAACTGCTTACTTTAAAGTAGCAATTTCCCTTTCAAATATTATTTTGAGTAGTTCACTTCAAAGTATTATTTTTAGCAGATTCACTTAAGAGTATGTAGTGCTGATCTCAGAGCGGTAGATATAGTATATCAGTAGATATACTTGAGAGTATTAAATGCTGACCTCAGAGCGGCGAGGCTGCATGGATATTCTGTCCTCACTCATGACCAGACCGAACATGACGAGCGAGATGAACTGGGAGGTGTAGGCCTTGGTGGAGGCGACGCCGATCTCGGGACCCGCGTTGATGTGGATGCCGCAGTGCGACTCGCGACAGATCGAGCTGCCCACTGTGTTCGTCACGCCGATGATCAGCGCACCTCGCTGCTTGCAGTACCTCAGTGCCATCAGAGAGTCTGCTGTCTCTCCTGCATGCAAATTGCCACAAAACTATCGTTATCTTCAAGTGTCTCTTCTGAGAATACTAAACTAAATTGATGAACAGGGACTATTAGAAGAGAGATGCAAAATTATCGTTATCTTCAAGTTTCTTTGTTGAAGTTCTGACACTGTGTTACTTGTAAATATTTGAAGAAACACTTACTTTTGTTGGAGTATTGAGGAATGTATTTCACTCCTGAAGAAGGAATGAGTGAAATACATTCCTCAATACTCCAACAAAAGTAAGTGTTTTTTTTAATATTTACAAGTAACACAGTGTCAGAACTTCAACAAAGTTATTATATAGTGTTTCGTCTTGGAAAGCAACTTCAATTTCAATTTTCTCTTATGAGTATACTAACAAAATTGATTAAACATATACTATTGAAAGAGAAATTCAAAATTATGGTAATCTTCAAGTCTCTCATTTGAGAATACTGAAGAAATTGGTGGAACAGATACTATTAGAAGAGAGACGCAAATTATGGTTATCTTCACGTTTCTAATCTGAGAATACTAACGAGATTTATACAGCAGAGACTATTAGAAGGAAGAGTCTTTCTGAAAGACTACGATAGAAGAGATGGAAGAGAAATTGTTAAGTGAAATAATCAATTTTCCATTTACATTAATCAAGTTTGTGGGTATTAATATTATAATTTGGCCAGCTGTCTCTCCTGCATATGCAAACCAAATAAATTAGTGAAAGAAGCATATAACAATAAGTGTGAGCTAAATCAATAGATTTATAGATATAGCCCAATCAAATAGTACATCGGACCAAACAAAAATTAAGGTAATTAAGGTATTAAGGCAACTGTTCAATCAATATTTTTGTTCTATACTTTTTTGAAGATCATGAAATTCTCTACAATTTTCATACCCTAAATGTTTTTCTATCTCCAATAGGAAGCGAGTTATAGCTCGTCGAAAATTGTTAATTTATTTCAACTTTGCGAAAAATCGCTAAATCCATGTTTTTTCCCCTTTTTACTTCTTATAAAGTCGTATGTGGTATTTTTTGATCGTAATTAGGGTATCACTAAGATGTCAATACAATCACTAATGATAGAGTTGGAACAAGAAAATAAATATTTTAGGGTAGTGATTTAATTATTTGTAAGACTCATGATTTGGCGCTAACTTTTTTGGATGAATTCAGATTCAATGCTAATGGCTAAAAACGGCCATTATTGGGAATAAAAAGTGCACGTTATACAGTGTTATAGTGTGAAAATTATCAAGTACTTACTAGAGTAGATTTCATAAAAATAGCCCAGTTGACGATGTAACAGCAGAGTGCCTTCCCAACACCACCCCACCCCCAACACCACACCAAGCGATGTTAACAATTCATCGGGTTAAAATATAAAATATGAATGTACTTTTATTCATAATCAGCTGATTTGGCAACGTTGCATCAACTCTCACTGGACTATAAACTCACTCTTAGGCATATCGTCCATCTCCAATAGGAAGTAACTTTTATCTCATCGAAAATTGATAATTTTTCCTACTTTGAAGGAAATTTATAAATTCACATTTTATTTTTATTTTTTACTTCTTTTAAAGTCGTCCTTGGTATTAATTTATCGTGATAATGGTGTTACCATGATGCTCATAAGGTCAGTGACAATCTTACAGGCTCATAATGATTGAAAAATGAGATAGTTCCCAGATTTCAATAATGAGAGAAATTAATTACCAATTTTCGACGAGCTGTAACTCGCTTCCTATTGGAGATAGAAAAACATTTAGGGTATGAAAATTGTAAAGAATTTAATGATCATCAAAAAAGTATAGAACAAAAATATTGATTGAACAGTTGGTTTTGGAGATATCGTGAAAAAACTGAAAAAAGTACGAAAATCTCGTGGTTTTCAGGCTGCCAAAAGTTATGCCTTCAGAAATTTTGGTGGGAAACCATAGATTACTCTTACTAGTACCCAAATGGACCGATTAAAACAATAAAATCAATTACCTTAATTTTTGTTTGGTCGGGGCTCATTATGATGACTATTTGACTGGGCTAATATTAGATTGATTGGTCGCCTCTACTGAGGTGAACAAAATTTATAGAAAATGTCTCAAATGAGCGGGTCTACAGGCGGATTCCCACACATCAATGTGGAAATATCCTTGCCATCAGTACTAATGCAACTATTCCCACTCAGCCCGACCGAGTGAATATGAATAGTACCATTGCAACTAATATGTGCACTGAACCGGACACGGACTGGTATTAATTAACATGAGGGAATCCGCCTTAAATTGATTAGATCGATTGATTAGTCATCTGAATCTTCTGAGAAGGCGGATAAAATTAATTGGGAATGTAAATGCCTCAAATTAGGTCTTAAATAATTGATTAGTTGATCATTTGTCTCTTTTGAAAATGCAAATGGAATTCATGGAAAACAGACACCAATTGTTGACATGTAAAAGAAAAAATGTATATGTCTTGAATTGGTTGGTCTGAATCAGTTGGTCAGCTGCCTCTTGTGAGAATGCAAACATAATATTGATGGAGAGGAGACAATACTTGATATATGAAAGCATTAATGTTGCCTCAAGTTGGTGGGCATTTATTGGTTAGTTAAAAGACAGGTAACTATCCCGAGAATGCAAACAAAATTTATGAAAACTGAAAAAATAATTTCCTTTTGAAAGAATATAATGGATATATTGAGCATAGTACTGTATATTATGTGAATGACTGAAATTCATGGGCTACAGAGCATGGGCAATATTCATCTAGGAACATTCGGTAGGTTCTGTTCTTGTTTGTTTACTTAGAATTATCTTGTGAACGAACCATGAGTGAAACAACAATCATTACAAGTAAACAAAAAATGCATTTCCACTTCAGAGAACGTCCATTCTTGATGGATGAGAGCAGACTTGCCTGACTGAGAAATGAAGAAGCAGACATCGTCTCTGAAGACGGGAGTGACTCGGTCGAGGAAGTCGGAAGCCTGTTCGACCATGACTGGCAGCTCAGTCAGCTCCTCAAGCAGCTGCCGTGTTGCGACTGCGCTGTGGTAGCTGGTGCCACACCCAATCAGCATCAGGCGCCTGCATCTCCTGATTTCTGGAATGTAATCCTGAAAAACACATTTATAAAATAATCATAAGGGTGTAGAAAAATTGTTTGGTGTACTTGAAGAGTCAAATTCATTCTTGGTATCCACATACATATTAGGTTGATTGAATAAAATCTAGAAATGGTTAGTTCTGAGTCATTTACAAGCAAATGCTTGGATTCGAGTGAGATATATAATCTTATTTGTATAGAAAGAACTAATGACTAGGTGCTGGTGACTAGATTCTAGTTTTTATCCAATCGACTCATTGTATTCAATCCATGGAGAGAAGAGACTGATTTAAACGACTGTGAAGTGATACGATACCCAAGTGTTAACAATACTTCAGTTTCAAAAATAGAGAACACAATAATTTTCAACAATTACTGGTTCCCAAAGTTGAATTTAAGAGTATGTTAGCTTTCCTGATGCGTTAAATTTTCCAAGCTTTTGTGATCCACCCTCACCGCATATCACATAATAAACATCACATAATCAATCGTATCGGATGATGAATAATAAAAATGTATAAACTGAGAAAAAATAAAATTGAGTTACTACCTTGATTCCTCCCAAGACAACGGTTTCTGTCTCGAAGTTGACACGACCTCTCATTGTATTGATGACGGATTCTGGTTGTTCAAAAATTTCTTTTTGCATGAATGAGCTGTAGTTACCTGAAAATACATCAACCAATGAATTAATAAGCGTTGTGCATTAAGAAGGAATAAAAAAATCTTTCAGACACTTGAAAATACAAGGACCAATAAATTAATAAGCTTTTGTACAATTTAAAAGAATACAAAATCTTTTAGATACCTGCAAATACAATGACCAATGAATTGATCCAATAAAAATATACAAATTATTTTGGAATACGTAAAAGTCAGATTATCAAATCGAATAAAAGTATATTTCGTATTTTGGTATTTTGGGACAAAATAGAGACAGGTAAATGTTCATTAATATAAGTTTCATACATTAATAAAATAGGCCTACATGTCCATTTGATATATTAAGACAATACTTGAAATATTAAGACAATATTAGATGAATTGTTCAAGAAAAAATTTGAGAAATCGGATATCTGGCGTATTTAATATAATATATCCTTATAATTCCAAAGGAATTCCAACTGTGTATTCCAAATTAAGGTTTAAAGCAGTTTTGGGCGAATGCCTGTTGTTTTTACCTGCATTGTATTTATTGTCTATGAATAGATGAATGAATGAATGAATGAATAATATAATAGTTGTAGTAGCCTATGAATGTATCTGGACATGTATAAATTTAATTAATAGCTTAATCATGTACTCTTTTTTATGCAAAAATAATTTTTTAACTTGTAATTATAATGAATAACAAGGCAAAAATCACTGACCTTTCATGATTTGTTGAATCTCCATCTTGAGAGTGGTGATCTCACGCGAGTGGGAGTCATCCATGGACCTCCTCAATCTGTGAATGCTCAACATGCCTTCCTTCACAGCAGCTACGTCATCATCCTAAACAAATAAAATGTCGTCAGTTGATTTCATATTCATTGACTAAAATAATATTCATTGTGAATAAGTTTTTTAAACTTTGCAGGCAGTTATTTTATATAGTGCCTACTAGTGCCTCTATTAGGCACTAGATAATAGTTCCTCTATTATTTTATCACCCTACAGCCAGGATGTCTATGGCATTTCTGAGTATGTGTTGAAGAGCGTGAGTACAATAGCTGACCCATTGTTGTCATTAATCAACTCCTGTCTAGGAAAGGGGATTTTCCCACACTGTATCGAAATCTCAAAAACAGAGCCCATTCTCAATAAGGGTGATCCTGAGGTCCTTGCAAGTTTCAGATTTGTATCGATTGTGCTTACCATTGGAAAAGTCATTGAGACAGCCATGCTGCAACAAATGAGTTTCTACCTGGAGAAGAATGGTCTGTTGGGAGGCATGCAGCATGGATTCAGAAGGGGGAGGTCAACCACATCAGCTACACTCTCTCTGGTGGACAGAATCTACAAGGCTTTCGAGGAAAAGAGTTCAGTTTGCCTGATGCTGTGTGACCTGACTTTCGATTGTGTGTCTCACAGGATCCTACTGGAAAAGCTCTCCAGATATGGTTTTCAAGGCAGAGCATGGAGCATGGTAGCAGATTACTTGCTGGATTGTGAGAATATCGTCTCACTGATGGGAGCTACTTCAAGGGAAAACATGTACCTCTTGGCGTGCCTCAGGGATCGGTGCTTGGGCCTTTGCTGTTCTTGATTATAATCAATGATCTGAGATTGGAGGACTCAAGCCTTCTTTTTGAGGATCTCACCACAATCATCGGTAGGGGTGGTGGTCTCACAGCAGCAGGATTGAGAGCGCAGCAACTCTTTGCTGAGGCCAGGGACTGGTTCTCCGCAAATAAGCTGCTTCTCACCGAAGGAAAGACCCAGAAAGTGATGTGTACTCTTGGCAGTATAGATCTAAACCAGGCACCTGTCACACTCCTCGCTCCTCGGATTCAGTATATATTCAAAGCTGACCTGGGAGTAACATATTCTTGGAGTGTGCAAGAAGCTGTCAAGAGTCATATATCTTTTCAGGAAGTTGAGAGCACTGCTGAGAGTCAAGCGGTTGCTGATGTAGTACCATGCAGTTTTTGGTAGCCGCATACTGTATCTACTGCATACTGTATACTGTATCTGCATACTTGATCTGGAGACATTCGCCACATAGAGACACTCTACTGCTCCAAAAGAAAGCTCTCACATATAGAAATCAAGCTCTTACATAAGAAATCATCACATATAGCAAGTATGATGCACATTGCCAGCCAATCTTCCGAAGATTAGGCATCCACAGACTGTGGACACTACATCTTGGCTTCACTGCTATATATGAGGAGTAACATCACAACGCTACATCGAGGAGAGCAAGTGCACTCCTACAATACTCGGAGGACAAATTTGGATTTGCCGCACTGTCGTTTATCGAAGGTGGAGGATTGTTTCCCCGTGCTGGAGATGAGGATGTTTAACCACTTGCCAGAGCCGGTGACGGCGCGTCCGGTGAACATCTTTAGATCCTTGCCTAAGTGGATAATTGGAAAGTGTCTATATAATATCAGTGCTTTTTTAATGAAGATACTGGTGATCTGTAACACTGCCATCATGATCAAGTAAAGTGTGGTCTGTTTGACCAGTGTTATTTCTCATGTTGAAATATACTGACTAACGCGATCTATCCAGGTCTTTGATCAAGAGATTTGATAATGGATATTGGTTCTGCCATCAGATATGTGTATGTACTAAAGATACAAAGAGTATTATTGATAAAAACTAATACCTAAAATTTTCTAACAAATTGAGGTGTAAGTTCACGTCCAGTGCCAACATACATATAATCAAATTTTTGGTTGGGATCAATTTAGTATGTTATTTTGAGCACAAAATCACGAAGAATAAACGGCGCTCACTATTGTTTTTTAAATAAACTAAGTTCAAAGTAGCACAACTTTACATGCATTTAACCTATAAGTAGTAGCCATTTTGATTATTGAAATCATCAAATTATGATATTCCTAATCTGAGTTTTCCTAACCCAAAGCTTTTCCTAACCCAAGCTTTCCTAACATAAAGCTTTTCCTAACCTACAGCTTTTCCTAACCTTAGCTACTTACGGTTGCTACTTATAGGTTAAATGCATGTAAAGTTCTGCTACTTTGAACTTAGTTTATTTTAAAAACAATAGTGAGCGCCGTTTAATTTTTGTGATTTTTTGCTCAAAATAACAGACTAAATCGATCCCAACCAAAAATTTGAAGACAGGTATGTTGGCACTGGACGTGCACTTTAGCCCAAATGGATAGCAAATCTAAAGTATACAAATATAGTGAGGAGATTTTTTAAAATACCTGAATATTTCGAGTCTCTAGATATTCTTGACGCAAGACAGATTTGGGCCTACTAGCAATAGCTGAATACATTGTTTTATCACTTTTTATTTTTTACAATTGCTTGATTAAAAAATGCATTGATTGTGTTTACTTTTTGAGAGGTAAAAGTACCGTAGGTTAATTAAAAAGTACCAATTTTTTTGAATAATTCTCTTAAAAGTTCAGTAGACGAGTTTCTTTATTATGTCTAAAACGTGTTTATAATTCCCAGCTGACTGATACCATTTTCTATTCTATTTTTATTGAATAGGCTACTCAATTTCACTAACAGTTCATTCTTTCTCATTCTAAAATTCACGTTATAAAGTCAGCATCCAATTAAAATTGGTTTTCTATCCTTGTCTGTCATTTAAGACGAAGCAGATCGTTTTTGGGATGTAAAGGAATAATATGATGAACTACCACAATATTTAATCTTAATTAAATTTATTAATAATCATAGAAAGAGAATGATGTTCTTGGTGCATAAAAGAAATATATTTGAGATATAATTGATCAAAATTAACAAAAAATCATATTAGATGAACCGTGATGTCTTGAATTACAGCTATCTACTAAAGAAGGCGGTTGAAATAGAAGCATGCCTGCTATGAAGTTCAATCATTTCCCATTTCCACTAACTTTATAGGGTGAATGTTACTATAAATATAATTCTCTATAGACGGTCATAATCCAGCATAATTTATATAAAATGAAGTAAATTCAAATAAATTTTTGTTGGTGTCAAGTCCTTTGCGGGTAGGTTTAATCTGGTCTGAATATGCATAATATGAGCCATCAGTGGGTCTCCATACTTTAGCTGGGATCATTTAACATGCTCATCCGATAACACGGAGTGACTTGGTTGAAATCTTCTAGTGGTAACTGTGTTTGACCCGGCATCTCTTCATTAACTAGACGATGGATCTTTTCAGCATAGTTTACTATCTGAATACTAGGATACAGAATACTCAGTTACCAAGAACTCGGAACGTCTGATTATTCTCTTTGTGCACACCAGCTAGATCTTAATATTTTTAAGACTTACGCAATCTACATTATCAGTCTTTGGTTAATAATCAGCGAAAAAATACTGCCACAATCTCACATTTTAATTCCTCTAATAAGTGCGACAAAGATAGTATATAATCTTTTGATATAATAAAAAATAAAATATTAATTGCATATGAAACATAATAATTAATTTATAATCGCGATAATTGTATGGATGAGTGTGAGCATTTTGCATTGATAAAGTCTTTCTAAAAAGCTCTGCACCTACTTGTATACAAATCAATTCTAAAAGTGGATTCCCCGATATCAGTTTCAGTGCACGTGCCTGGTACAGTACAAATATTATTTCCTCAAATTCTAATGAGACTATTCACACTTGCTCGGCCGGAATGAGTGGAAATGGTCCCATTGGAACTCATGAGAATAATAATACATTCACGGTACCGGACACCTACACTGATACTGAGATGTGGGAATCAATTCAGAAAGTAGTATTATTGTTTTGCCAAGATTTGTTCAACTCTGAAACGTCATTATAGTATGGTAGTTGTTTTTTTTTTAATTTAACTCTGACGCTTCTTTATGTATATATGGTACGATGGTTTGTTTGTTTTTTTTAATTTAACCCTGAAGCTTCATTATTATATTAAGGTAGTTGTTTTTCAATTTACCTCTGAAACGTCATTATAGTAGTTGTAAAATTGCATTTTTATTTCAATTGTGTGGATTAATTGCATGTAATTTTTATTCTATTTTGGCGAAATTTGCAAACAAACCTCAAGGAAGATGACGCGGTTGGTGTGCTCAATGACGGCGCTCGCGTCAGACGCGAAGAAGTACTCGACCTCCTTGTCCTCGAGAGGCTGGAATTCAGCCGTCGAGTCTGACCGCGGCAGCATTGGCAGTTCTTGGCGTCCATGGGGCCTATGGTCTGCAAAATGCAACACAACTCTAATTGATTTGAGAGGTTCTATTCACATAGAAAATAGAAGCGAAAAATAAGGGTTAGTGCACACAGAGAGCGGTCAGCGGGCTTGGACTGGACTTGGAAGGATAAAGATATCAATATAATACATTCTCTTGAGACCGCTGGAGTTCGGAACGCTGACCGCTCTCTTTGTACACACATCTCAAGACTACCGGACTACCGTAAATTAGGACATGGCTATTCCTAACTATTTCTTGATTTATTATTAATTTAAGTTATTTGATGAAATAGATTATGCATTATTAAAAATAAAAGGGATAGTTGAATTATGAATTCAGAGACAGTAAGAAATAGCCTTGTTCCCAGATTTATATTAAATAATAGAGAATAATAAAAAATAATCATTTTTCAGAATAATTTGGAAACAATTATAAGTTTATAAATTCATTTAATTTTTCTAGAAGAAATATTAGATGCAAATTCAATTTATTCACAGCCAATTTTAATAATATGTTCTAGTATTGTGCAAAAGATTACTTACAATGAGCATCACCAGCCCTTCCCTTCAAATATTATTTTATAACCAAATTTTAGTCTGAATTTTGCATTAGGTCTATTGTTCAAATGATGTTATAATAAATATATAGATATTAATAATGTGTATCATTTGGTACAATACAAAATCCATAATTATTCATCAATTATTTCATAAAATTAGTAAATTTTTCAGAGAATATAGACTTTTTTAGACTTTTCATACAAATTCGTATTGTGAACACTATGATATGAAAGTAGGGGATAACGACACACCTAGACCGTTCACCTTTGGTAGTTGATAAGGTTGTTATAAAGATAAATGAAAAAATCAAGGAAATATCAAGAAGCTCCTTGTAATTTACTTGAATTATTGCAATTTGCATAAAATTTCATACCATGAAACGTAACAATAATATAAAATGAATACCTAATAGCAATCACAATAATAAATATAAAAGAAGATAATATTTTAAAGAAACCACCTTCCACCTCTGATGAGCACCGTCCACCACCTTAATTAGGAGAAGAAATCGTGGCTGTTAGTAGTACGAAGTCGCTACATGTTGCCTTTCTACTGCTAAATTTCTCGTGAACTATAATTTATTGTGGAGTATTCAAATAGCTAGAAAACCAATTGCATCGTCACTTACTAGTCGGTAGATAATTTTTGTCAAAATCTAAAAAAGTGTATTATATTATTGGCTATAACGGATTGATACCAAGTATTTTGTCGATCAAAAATAAATTTGATTTGATTATCTGTAGATTGTAAATGGATATCAATGGAATCGAACACGAGAAAGGTGACAATAAATAATTTGTAACAAGTAGTGGGCATAAATAATAATGCACTCTTGACACTTGCTAACATATTTATTCATGATTTCAACAAAGGAGTCCCATACGATGATTAATAATTCAATCGTCAGTTTCAATGTAGATATTGCAATTAACTTGCAAATCGATTTATTAGAATAAATAATTCTAAATCGCATGTATTTACAGTAAAATAAGTCGTCTCCTGTAAGATTTATCAATAGAGCAAGTATTTCTTGAGAGAGAGAATTCTATCTTATTTTCACTATTCTGGAAATAATTTCTTATAATCAGTTTACTGAAAGAAATAGAATAATCATAATTGTATTGATGCTGAGTATTATATAGTGATATAAGGCATCTTCTATCGCTGAAATCTATCGCATCTTCTATTCCAAGTATTTCTAATTCACATTAAAAAATATTACAATACAACTTGTTTGGAAAATACAGTACCGTTAACTGATTTCAGTAGAAAATACAATTCTTTGAAAATCAAATATCAGTGTTTCGATACTGCAGAGGAACAGCGTCACTATAATAGAGTATAAAAACTTATAAACTCTATATTATTTTGATCCAAAAATATGGAACTTCACACTATAAACTTAACTTCAAGTTTGCGGTACCAGAAGTGTTTCAGCAAACGTCAGCTTATTGATATTCAAATTACTGTTTTATCTGTAGATCAACAGCATTGTGATTACAATATCAACAGATTTATGGAAAGAAGAGGAGTGTAATTGTAAGAGGGAGAATAACAAGAAATTTCTCTCAATAAAAAATTGAATGTAGACTTACTACCTGATGAATTTTTAGGTATATAATTCTCATTGATAACTTCCTCTAATTGAGAATCATTTCCAGAAGGTAATAAAACTTTCTTTTTGGTCACAAATGATTGTGTAGCTCTTTCTGGAATTGGCTTTAAATCGTCGATTACACATTTTTCACCTGGTGGAAATATAAAAATAGATTGAACTTAAAGGCATTGTTATTAGTGAATCCTGGCTGTGTTTCTGTTCATTTTATTTGAATTTTCTTCATTTATCGGAATCAGTTTTTCATCATCCGTAATATGAAGAAATACAAAGAAAAAAGTATTTTGTAGACTGTGGATGGTACGTTTTTTAAATTACGAATTACATTATTAATGGGATTATTAAATAGTTTCTTATCAGCTATATTATAGCAAATACAAATCGAAGAAAATATTGAACCAGCTAGCTTCAAGAAATTTTAATAAATGTAGAGCATGTCCATTTTTTAATTGGGAGTGGAAAGTTAACATCTGTATTAAGATACAATATAATATATTTGTCTGACTTGAGCATCCTGCTATTATTGCTAACCTAACAATTTCGATAGTTTATTTTGGAGTACAGCCAGAATTCACAAACGTGATCGAATACGGAATCCACATAAGGAATTTTCCATAACACACCAGCCAATAGGACCATAAGTTGAATGTGCATGGAAGTTATCAACGTGAGACAATACTAAGAACGGCTAAAGAGGCAGGTTAAGAACATTTACCATACCAGAGAATTTGAAGCCCACATTGTACAAGACAATGTCAACAAAAACATAGATAAGTAAGTGATCTCCAATGTAGACTCAGAAAACGAGGAAAGTTGAGTCACATAGTCAAATGTAGGAAACTCCATTTTAACTAATATGAGAAACATGGAAATGTGATTTGAAAAATAAATAAATAATATTTGTGGGTAGGGGAGACCCTTACGGCTGGATCCTGCTCATAGTTTGCACCAAAGTTTGATTTCCTCATTCTCCCTCTCAATGTTGAAATTATTATCAAATAATATTATATTGGATGTATTTCTAAGCACTTCATAATCTAACTATTTCATTCCATTGCAGTGATAACAGTAGGAGTTTCAGTTATTGTACTTTCAGCTACTTATAATGGTATAAATTATTCATTGTCAGAGATATGGAAGCCAGTGAATCCTCAAAATACAGATTCTTTCTAAATTTATAACAGGATTTTTGATTATTCCTGTTACCACTGAATGTGCTTCATTGTAGATTATCCTCAAATTTAGGCCTACAGTTACTTGAGTTTCTTTAACATTTTTTCGTTTGAAGAAAAACTGTCAACTTGATCTGCTGAGTATTGACTTTTGAAGAGATTAAAGCGAGTTACACACACATCGAATTTTGAACGTCCTATATTTTGCCGTCCTCTTAAATTATATTAGATTAAACATAGCTTGGCTAACACATTATTTGTATAATTATGCAAAAATCATGTATTTGCCATGCTCCATTCAATTTGATAGAATTTATAAGGATGGCAAAAAGTCGATGTGCGAGTAACTGGCTAAATGTAGCTGGACACAAGTAATTTTTAATATTCAAGCAATGAAAGTGACTATTCTTGTTGGTACAGATTGACTGAAGAAAGCATGAATGGAATGGGACTGAACAGCTGATATGATTTGATTATTTGTAAATGAATGAATAAATAAATGATTAAACAAAGTCACTTTCAAAGTATTAAAATGCACATTAGTTGAACACTCGAGTACAACATTGCAACACATCACTTAAGCACAACTCCACTTGAAGCACGACAACATGTAGCATTGAACAAGCCAAGCGAGAATGGAAGGATGAGGGTTGGTTGAGACGCAAGGAAAATGATGAGACGAGAGGAAAGTGACTGTAAGGTGCAAAACAGATACCTGAGTGAGCATGATTTTCAGCATCTGTCGGTGAAGACGCACGCCAAAACAAACAATAACGATTAATAATGCAAACAAAACATACAACAAACACAAATAAAAATTCAAGACAAGTAAAAACAGAGAAAAGGAACAGATGAGAAAAGACAACAATAAATTCGCTACAAGGATACTAAAACGTTACACCCAAAAACATTCAATCATGAAATCGTTCAAGTGATTAAAAAAACCACAACAGTTTGACTACTTCAAAGTCTCACAAGCATAACTTTGTGAAATATTAAATAGACTACATAAATATGACTTAGAAAGATAGGTTATTCAATAATTGAGAAAAGTCAAATAATATAGAGTTGAGCAATATAAAATTGCATATACTAAAGCTATGAATAGCTTACATTTATAGCTTCAGTATAAAAATTATAATTTGTATTGATACTGAGAGAGCAAATACAGCAAAGAAAGAATTATTAGTTACATATCTCAGACCACAGATTTATTATTGAGATCAAAAGTTGATAAAATAATTTAAGAACACAATAATCAAGAGAAGGTAGTTCAATCTTATTCGCTACATGAACATGAAATCGTCAGCAACAAATAATTTAAAAAGTTGAGCTCAAATTAATGTAGTCAATGTCATCATCAAAATAAATAGAAAAAAATTATATAGTATAGTATAATTAATTTTATATATTAATAATTTTACATTATTAATTTTATATTATTGATTTTTAATTAATTATAGTATAGTATAATTTTTCATATAGATGAATAAATTAACATAATAGATAATATGTTTTATGTACAAAATAAGTAATTTTCAAGAATTTCATGCTCTTTGAACTTTGAATAATGAATTGAAGAAAATTTATTTCAAACTAGCAAAAAAAAATTTATTAAATCTCAATGAATCCTAAAAATAAAATTAAATTTAACCTAATTAAATATTCTTTACATGGAAAGCAAGAAGTTTATTAGTGAATGAACCCATTAGAATATTTACAACTAGAATCGATGAGTTGATAATTATTTTATAAAAATTGAATTTGTTTATAGCCCAAGTAAAATAGTATTAGATATTGCAACCAGAAGATATATTACTGAGGAATATTTTTGAATCCGTAAATTAATTATAAGAATATTGCTAGTTTTGTGAATAATTATTTGTAACTAAATAAAATAACTAAGACAATAAAGGTTTAGTTGTCTAGTTGGTTGCGTCTTTGAATATATTATGTTCAGAGGAACGTGTCAATAAGAGACCTAAACCTTTCATGAATTTGAATATAATTTTATTTCAACAATAACAAATTAATTTATGAATACAGTGCAGTAAAAGATTGTTAATAGTACCTTGCTTGGTGGGTTCCTCTAGACAGAATGAACAGAAGGAAATCAAGGAGGAAGATCATGCAAAAGATAAAAAATCCGTTTAGAAATAGAAATATGGAGAATCTACTGAACAGCAACTCCACAGAAGAAGGTACTAAAAATTCTGATAATTTATTATAAGAAGACATCCACAGTTATCAGAGATCCATACACATAGAGAATAAATGAAACAAAAATCCAGACTTACAGGCTTGAATATCAGCCATTTCTGTTCATTTCTTCCAACTATATTCAAATAGTTCTCGAAAATGGATATGGATACATAAATTGAAACTATTTTCAGTGAGATATTCATAATCAATTAATATTTTGATGTAAAACACTTTTAGAATTTAATTTAAAACAATCAAGAATCAATAAGAAGTTGAGACTTGTCTGAGTAAAGCCTTAAAAACAAGTAATTTCATCTAGGAATACAATAAGTTGGTTTCTTTTCTCAGTTTTCACTGTATAATTATATTCACAATCAATAAAGACTATGATGAACGAAGTAATGGAAACGAACTATTATAATATGCGTGTTCAGTAGTAAACTAAATAGCACAAAACGTTTGCTCAATATCAGAGTATTTGTAGACTCCTGTACTTCATATCACAAAATTTGTCGCGTGATGTAAAGACCTGCTGCTAGAAATAATTATCTTAGAAACAATAACAGCACATGGGATAGGCGGGTATATGCATGAATTCATTGATATGTATGATATGTTTCCCAAACCTTATTATTTTAACAATTTAACGCATAAGTCTGATTGCTCTGGGATATACTTTTATTACTTGGATTTATAATGAATTCATTAGAGAACTACGATTTTTACTTTCGACCAAGTACTCAATCAATTCAAGACTGGATTTATGTTTTCGAGATAGAGAGTGCTCTTTATTCTATTCATGCTTACATGCAAGTATTTATTAAGTGGTAGACTGGAATTCTATATTAGGTGACATACACAACAGACTATCACAGAGAACAAGTGCTTATTACAAATCAAGAACATTTAAACACAAAGCCACATAAATAGAGACAATACGAAACAAAATACATTTAATAAACAGGTATCCAACAAGTTTTAAAATTCACATCAGAATTGAAGATAATATAATCACTAAGCCACAGTTACAGTGTTGGAAAATAGTCCAGTATTAAAACTACTCAACACAGACAAGAAACACAAAATTAAATAAAAAAATGCACTACAAAACAAAATAATTGGATTAATGAAATAAACACTCGAAAGGCAATGATACAAAGAAAAAGTAACAATGAAACAAAAAAACTAATAACTGTTGGAATCCCAAATCACCCAACACCTTCTCACCTTTACTGTACAAAATTGGGACATGATCAGTGGCGAGTCTGGTCTTGGTTTTAATGCCTACCAGCAGAGGACTTCCCCTCCTTGTAGCCACACATTCGCCAGGGAAATGCTTGCTTTTGAAGCAAAGGGCAAATGCACCTTCCTGAAAATCAACAAAAAATATTATGAGCCATTCTATACTTATTCAACATTCACTACACACAAATTTCAAGTGAAAATTACAATGATAAGAAAGAGCCAACTCATACAAGAAGAAATAGTACTTCAATCCGCGAATTTACTTTGAATACAATTAGCAATTGGAAGATCAAATATTTAAAATATTTGAAAAAATATTTATAGTCTGTTCCGGGATCCGGGAGATGGTGTAAGTTAACATGAACGTGGATATGATGAAACAGCAAAAACAATAAATTCACAGTAGCAACCCAAAATCTTTGCTAATGAATACTGAATTTTCAGTTAATCAAGTTAATCATAGTACGTGATTCTCTTAATGAAAAATAGTGAACTAGTAGATTCACGTAATAAGATTTGTTAAAGACTGATTAACATTGGTTTGTGATCCTTGTCTGTTATTCGACAGTGCAGATAGTTTTATCCCTTTCTAGTTCATTGCCGTTGAAAACATAACTGAGCGGCGGAGGTAGCTTCAAGCTTGATAGTGTTGAATTTACAGTTCATCAAGTTTTACAGTTCTTCAAGTTTTCAATTGGGTCATGGTTTCAGTTTATAAAGTTTTCAGTACATCTAGATTTCAATATGACTCGTTTTCAACTCGTCAAGTTATCAGTTTATAAAGTTTTCATTAAGTAAAGTTATCAATTCGTTAAGATCTCAGTTTGTCCACTTCTAGTTTCGTCAAGTTTTAGTTTATCAAGTAGGCTATTTAGTTATCAATTTTTCAGTTCATCAAGTTACCAGTTTATCAAGTTTTCAATTAGTCAAATTTTCAGTTTACCTTGTTTTCAGTATTTCCCACTCTCTTTGAGTAGCTTTTCATCTATTGCTATTTCAATCTTTCCACCATATAGGCTAGTTGGTTGATTTCTAACCTAATTTGATACTTTGCTAGAGTGGACGTAGATAAAATAGCGTATACAACAGATTTTAGTCTTTAAAACATTCGTGAGATGTTTAAAATACGCATTCACTTGCTACGCTAGCTCACTTGTGTCTAAAATATTACATCTCACATCTTCACATCCAACTCGTGCTTTAAAGACCCATATTATAAAACTGTTGTATAAACTACTATTAAGATACATTGTTGAAATAAGATTATGATATTGAGTTCAAATGTTTTTTAGCAATAAACGATTTGGAGGCACTGACCAATTGTTGTATGACCTGCTCGACGAGCTCGCGGAAGGAGTAGTTGGGATGCTGCTTGTAGATGTGCAGCACCAGCTTGGCAATGATCTCAGTGTCGGTCTCCGACTCGAACGCGTAGCCCTTCTTCATGAGGAACAGCTTGACGTCCTTGTAGTTGGTGACGATGCCATTGTGGACGACGACAAATGCGTGGTCGTTGTCGGAGCGCTGCGGGTGCGAGTTCACCTCACTGGGGACACCGTGTGTCGCCCAGCGCGTGTGAGCGATGCCCACATGGCTTGTAGTAACGCTGTCAAAGTCCAGCTTGGATGCGTCTGCAACCAGCAAAACAGATTGTTATCAACTACTATTACCTATATCACGATACTATATTATATCAGAAAATATGTGTAGCATAAGAAGATATCCAGTGATATAGGACTGAAAATTTTGTGAATTGAAGAAGAAGATTTAACCTATTTCGCACTATGTTATGTAAAGTTGGGAGAGGAATAGCACAAGATTACCTTATTTTTCCTCTCTCTCTATCATTTTGAAAATGTACTTATTTTATAAATGAATAAAGAATAGGACGGTCATGTTCCAAATTCCACTATTAACTCAAGTCAATAGTGTTAGTAGTTCATTTTCTTGGCACTATTTGACGCTGGTAGTCTCTCATACTGTGCCGTTCTTACACCCTCACCAGGCCAGGACAGTAATAATAGACAGTAGTCGACAGTAATCGGCTTGAAATATAAACTACCCATACCATGGGATATCTTCTTATGCTATCTTTTCTCTATGCTATACAACAATTGTAATATTACAATATTATGACACTTTTAGAATTTCAAATTGAGGGCTGTTAATGTAGATCGATCTTAATCGAACACAAAATATCGAACATCGATCTTTTCTTCAAACATCGATATTCGATATCCATTCAATGGTTATTTGGTATATAAGATTAATTTTCGTTTAATAAATTATTAAAATACATATGAGAAATATAAATTTATTATCAAATCTTAAAATTATATACAGCAATGACTTAGAACTAACCTAAATTAATAAAACTCTAAAATATGTGTTTTATTCGGGTCAGTTGGCAATGCAAAACTAATTGTTTTGCATATCCGTTTTCCGTTTCACTTGTTCGCTTCCTCTATCTTCTGGGTTCTCTTAAAATGAGCTCGTAATAATGTCTTGTGATAAATTTATTTTAAAATTTTATTCCTGCCAACTTCTTGAAACTTATATTAATTTTGTAGTAGATGTAAACTCAGTGAAAGCAAAATATGCTATGAGTTCTTGTTTTTCTCTTGGTAACTTTTCTGTAATTCGTAATTTGTAAAATGTCTTTCAACCTAACCTTCCGAGCACATTGTAGGATTATTCATGCATTAACAATAATTCTGGATTTTTGGTATGGTGTTTCTTTATTATTATTATAAGGTTTTATTGTTTGTCATGTTCGAACTCTGTAATATGCTTGAAATGTTGCCTATTGCATATTTCACAGTTAGTGAAAATGCTTTCAAGTCATTATATTTTCCCTTCTCATATTAGAATTAGTTATGTTAGGATAAATTTATACAGGGCTACCCATGATTTATATAAAAGGAAACCGATGTCTTATCCAACACAAGTTTTGGCCCGACTGTCCAGTACAGTTTAATCACCGAAACACCGCGCAATATAACATAGTATCTTGATAACTTAATACACATAATAAACATAATCGCATAATACGGTTGGTGATTTTTTTCATATTGGAACCATGAGGTCATAAAAATACAATGTATTTTCATCTAATGTTATGACATACATTAGATGGAGTGATCCGTGGTCTAGTGGATAGAGTGCTTGCTTAGCAGCATAGAAATCCTGGGTTCAAATCCTCTCAGAGCCAAAAGTTTTTTAACCAGATCACTCCCATGTTATAGGATGAGCACGTTTAACTGTTGGTCCCGGCTGAAGTATGATAGTCGTAAGGCCCATTGACGGTTCAAATGATATATTCAGGCGGTGGGACCTTCCCGCAAGGGACTCCCCACCAACAAAAGCCATAAGAATTTACTTTTTTCCATACATTAGATAATATCATTCACATATTAGTCATCACCTATTGCTCATTAAAATAATAATTATTTAGTTATTGGATAAGGAGTTTTTATATAAAAAGTATATATATTACACAATAATTCAAAATTCATAAAGAATCAATGCAAAAGCAAAAATTTATTTATATGTAAAAAATGTCACTTAATTAGTTTATTTTTTGAGAGAAAATGGACAAAATTTTAGAAAAGTAAAATCATATAACCTTATTGTTCTCCAAAATTTCGATCCATTACAATTTGGGAGAAGACAGTTTTGGGTTCAGTCTGTTGTCTCCTCTCAATCATACATTATTGTATGATAATAATGGAGTGTGGTTCTTTTAATGAATAAATGTGAATAACTTCGGAAAATAAATAATAATGCAATTAAAGTGCTATTTTTCTCCCGAATTTGGGTAATATGAAAACAAAATAAAGGTTACACTGTCACAAATATAGGTTAGTCTTCAAGAACAATTTAAACACACTTTTTGTTCCAAAAATACAAATTTCAATTTTGGATTTAAATGATCGTTCAATGCATCAAATTTCATTGATGAAATTAGTATTGATGAAACAGTTATTCAATGGCAGATGCTAATCTTTCAGAAAATAAGAATAATCGGAATTTGTTGATGTGGTTCCTCATCTCCTGTACTAGCGAATAACAACGATGTATCCTAGAGTAAGCATAGTATTATTTCTCTATAGAAAATTAGAGAATTTTCTCTATGAAAATTTCTCTTTTGGAGAATTAGAGCACTCGAGATTGATAGATGTTAAAGATTCTTCACCTCCTGTACTATAGAATATTAACAATATATAAAGTAAGCATAGTATGATTTCTCTAAGGATCTATTTGTTAGTGATATATTTCCAAGACAATCGGTTATGGTTGATGAAGAATGATGTTCACTACTCACTTTTGAGAATCTCATCTTCAAGAACCTTTACTTTTCCACTCTTCTTCACGAGTGCAATATCTTTTCCATCGGCTGTGTCTACTGCTACTCCTGCAAAATAGAAAAAAATTATTGAATTTTTATTGATTTAATTATTTTATTAATATCCTACTAATAATACACGCTGGTATAATATAAAATGATAATTAATACAGTATTATTAACTGATGTTTGAAGAAAGTTTATTGGATATTTCCATGTTTTAATAAGTGTAATAATGAGTGACTGAAAGAATTGTATTGAGCAGAGAATATTTGAAGATTATATTTTACTAAAAAATAAATCAAAATCCAGGTTTTTTATTTATGCAGTAATAAAATATGAGAAAATACCAGTCTTTTTTCTATTCTCGTAAAAGGTAAAATAGCATAAGTGGTAACCCTGTATAACAACTTTAATATTAAATGAATATTTTAATAATGATGATACATTTCTTAGAATGTGAGTGTTTACATAAAAATATCTGTAATATCTAGTGAGGCTGGCATAGGCATAAATATTCGATTAATATTTCGCCGGCACGTTTCAACATTAATATTTATTTTCATGACTTTATTAGCTTATAAAAATTTGAATGACTGCAATGGCATGAACTTTTCCATCTACCTAAAATTGATTCTACAACTTGGAAGCAACTGAAGTTGAGCAGTTTATTGGCATGTTACAGTTCAAAACCTGTTATGGAAATTTCGAGACCAATCACCTATTATGAGGTTGATAATGCCTAAATAGAACTTAGCTAACGCCAATTATAGGCTACCTGTTTTCAGAGTGGAAAAGAAATATAGCTAAGTTGTAGCTAATTATATATAGATAAAAGATTTACCAAAAAAAAAACAATCTACAGTAGAATTCCACAGTGAATCTGAATGGAAAAGATGTTTGATGACCTATGAGGTAGAAATGATCATTCATTTTCAGTCGTGATTTTGCACTTCCACACAACAGAAAACATCCTACTTTATTCAAATAAAATACCAGTTCAACAATTGCCTATTTGGTTATGACAGTCTATGAAAACAGATAACTTCATGTTGAGAATTTGAATCATTTCAGTAAATTAATATTTGAGTGTATTCAACTATTCATAGCGATATGATTGAAATTTTACCAGCAGAGTCATATCCACGGTATTCCAGCCTCTTGAGACCATTCACAAGCAGCTCTAGAACTTCCTTCTGTGTCTTTGGAGTCAGATAGTTCAGATAAGCAAATATTCCTGAAAAAGAAACAATCCATTAGTAAATAGGTACCAGTGAAAAGTATATATTATATTTTTCATGAATATTCATTGTAAAAATAATTTTAGGTAATATTAATTTCATTAACTGGAGATCAGATCTGGAATAAACTACCCTGGGTGTACAGCTTAAAATTGCATTACTGTAGTTGACGATTATTAATCAATTCAGTAAACATGTATGCTAATTGCTAACTTCATTGTAATCAGGAAATATTAATGCTATAATTAACCTTAAACATCATTTTGTGCCCATGTTTTACAGATCGAGACTGTACTGCTGAACCCAATCAGTTGATAACCACCGGTATAAGGTGAAGACCAGTTGACCTTGCTTCAGAGCTGACTGACTCCCCTTTCAAAGGGCAAGGCCAATTCAAGCTCAACAAAATGACTTGCCATAATTCGAATATTTTTCATCAATAAACATTCATGGACAAGTAGAACAACGATAACAGTAACCGTTACAATACCTTTGATAATGATAAATTATAATGATTTAGTTCCTACCACTTGATAATTCCAATTTTAATACAGTAGTGTAATAAATTGAATATGCAACATTATTGTCTTTGATTATAATTCCATGACTTGACGCGAATTGCATGATCTATAAAAGTCCAGTGGAAACCATAAATTACAATGGTATTACTATTGAAAACCTTTCAAAAAATACATAAACTTTTATGTTTATATTCGCCCCTGAAATAAAAACGATATTGTCAGTTCCACAAAATTTATTAGAGCCAAACTTAAGTTTCAATACACAAAGGTATCATCTTCAGTGGTCTTTTTTGGTTAGACTGAGGATTTGGATAGAGCAGGAAGGACATTCTAGTTGATCTCTTCAGGTGTGGCAACATAATATATGATTCTAAGCTTGAAATAAAATAAAATAAAACTACATACGATACATGTGTTTACATACATCATCACTCCTGAAGAGATCAACTAGAATGTCCTTCCTCCTCTATCCAATTTCCTCAGTCTAACCAAAAAAGACCACTTCAAATGATCTCTTTGTGTATTGAAACTTAAGTTTGGCTCTAATAAATTTTGTGGAACTGACAATATCGTTTTTATTTCACCTCAATATGTATGGAGAAATTCCACAACGTTCTGTTCATAGTGTAAATTTTACATAAACTTTTTATGTGATTGACAGTTTGGCACAACTGGAATTGAGTGAATTCACATTAAATAAACAATTGAGGTGATTCATAAGCGCAAACGCTGGTGAGAAGGGTTTGTTAGAATACGAGTGTATTTCATTAATATTATTACTGTCGACCTGAAAACTCTTCTCTTCAAGAATTGAGTATGCCTACATATAGAAGGATTCAGTACTATCTAAGAAGGTAACTCCTACATGAATGACTAATCTTTTCTACATTAACTTTGAAATCTTATTAAAACAAATAAAATCGAAAATTACAGTATTAAAGATCTTCTTCATCACTAACCAGGGCTATAATTGAACCATATTAAAACGGAAAAAATAAAGATCTAAATAAGATAAATCATTGATTAGAAAGTGAACAATGACATTTTCAAAACAGGAGAAAAGATACTGTGGAGGTGAATGATTTTAATAAACCTAAAGGAATCGCCTTAAATTGATCATGTTGATTTGAAAATAGTTGTTAGCACAACTTTTTATTTTTCAAAAATGAACCAGCGTAGTTGGAGGGAACGAGACACCTCTACATACTGACAACTGAAACTAACTAACAATGAAAAATTTAGAAAATATCGAAGGAATTTGATAATTTTTGGATCAAAGAAAATTACTGTGAGGATATTGTAAGTATTGTATTATCACACAAGCTGTTACTTGTTACTACAGTGGTGAGGTTTAATATTATATTGCCTGATGATAGAAATAAATAAAATCCTCACATTTTAGCACAAAGCCCAGGAAATTAGAAGTTCTACAAAACTATTACTACAGTACTGATGAATCATTCAATCAATCAAAGCCCGAGAAATGATAAGTTCTAGTATTACCAAATTATTACTACAACAGTAGTAATGAATCAATCATTCTTTTTCCATAAATGTCTATATAAAATTGAACTTAGAAAGTATTGCATTGTGGAATTTGAAACCGCTTGAACAGTAATAAAATGGTGAAGGTCAAACAACGGTTAACAGAATAGATATTCTGCTCACAACCTGAACCTGGCTATAGAAGTAGATGACTAGCAGACACTAGACTATACTTAATAAATAGTTGCATAACTAGTTGGCCACTCTTAGAATCGATATATTGCATACAGCAGTGTTGGAAAAAAAAAGTTATACTCCAACTCTAGTACAGGTAAAACATGAAGTGAGACACAATAAGTAAAGTAATAATCATCGAGGACATATAACGGGCATCTATGAGTCTGTTAAGTCTGTTAAAAAGTCAAGTAGAATAAGTCTGTTGGTAGAATAAGTAGCACAAAGTTATGATAATGCAGGTTTTCTATCATCGTGAGTGATTTGTGTATTATTTGAATATTTTATGTAAAATTGAAGATTTCATGCGACAACCAACTTGTTTCAATATTATTTGAAGAATACCACTTGAAATTTTTACTAGAAACACTCAGTGAAGCACTTTCTTGAAATAGCCTAGATGCATAGAATTTGATGTATCAGTTTTTGGGTGATATTTTCTTATTTATTACCGTAATGCATAGCCTGAAAATTGTATTTGATTCCCGTATCCAAAAATAAAGTTATATAGATCTAATAATTTTAATTTGAAAAAATTAACTCCTCAGCACTGAAAACTATACAACAAAACAATGATTTGTATTAATAATTCAACAAATTTTATAGAAGATATTCAAACTTGAACATTTTTAAAAGATGACAACATTGCAATTGACAATAGTACGTAAAATACTTTTGGTAAATATAAATAACTGTATTTTTGAATAACTTTTGACTCACACTTTGAAGAAGAGTAAATCAATTATTGGTGAAATGGGAAACATCGTAGGTGAATACATTCGAACAAATTTACATGAAAAGAACATTTAGAACAATTAATTGATGCATTGCAGGGAAATAGCCTACTATTGTGTTATTCCTATAATATTTGTCATCAATTATAATTATGATTTATGTTGACAATAAATTTCAATTCTTAAATCAAACCGATAAAAAATCATAATTCAACAATGAGAAACTTTAAAGTGATAGCAGGTAAGAATAAATTAAACCGGCCTAGCAGAGCCAGAAATAAACAGACAAGGTCACTCTAAAATGGATCGGCTCTCGGAGAACACAAGCCGTAGCCATTTGAAAGGTAATTATTATAACTATATACAAAAAACTGGTCAAAAGAAAGCTATCGATAGTAATGTATGGAGTGATATTATTGAATAACTTAGCGAGGTAACTTATACTTCCTTGAAGGAAAATAATAACATTTGAAAACAACCTTTTCCTCAAATCTGTACTCATACAATGTTAACGTATCAATCAATAACTCAAACTTCATTTATTATGGTAATTGTGTACATTATCTGTACATTAAAGCAAGTTTTTAAAATTTCACGAGTGTAATAGATCTGAAATACTGCTTGTAGACATTGTGGAGTTGATAGTTGAAAAATTATTGGGTTCTTTTGTTAAAATTATCAACTATTATTACTTTAATAGGCATTCTAATTAATGGCAGATCTAAGTTTCTTTGAAGGGATTTATTAATGCAAGACTCAATTTTTATGAAATTTTTCATTCTTGAAACACTTTAATAAATTTTATTCATATCATTTTTTTAAAAATTAATGCATACTAGTTGATTAAAGATAATACATTTATCTTTATTCAGTTACTTTCAGGTCAACGAGTTTAACTAGTGAGGAATAAATTATAATTTCTGATAAAAACAATAGTTTAATAATGTTTTTTTTTTCAATGCTGGGGTGCTCCATACGATATAAACTTCAATCCCGGATCTGAGCAATGTCAAGTAGATATATGCATTATATTCGCGACTGTTGCTGCCTAGCAACATAAGCGAATGAAAATCATTTTGACATTGGATTCGTACTTATTGTTTTCTATGGCTGAACCTAACATTGTGTGACAGCATTAATGAGAGCAGCATCTACACGTTACGGAATAACTTAAAACTACATAAATAAATGGGCTACATGAAACTTCATCAGTTTTTATACTGAATTACATAGCATATGCTTCTTTTATAAATTATTCAATTCAATTTTATGTTTACACTTTTTCGTAAAAGGTAACAATAAAGGTAGGCTATTTTAATGACATTAGAAAATATTTGTCAATTTTTTTTTCATAATATATTAATGTTGAAGTGTATACCACGACATTATGCCAAGATTGAATTGTTATAGTAAACTACACAAACTTTATTACAGCATCTTCGATGAATCATGTACCTCTTATAGTGAATTGGAGCTCAGATCAATATAAAGTAATTTAAGTAGACATACATGACTCAGTAGACTGTTATTCAATTTAACTATTCAACTCTTACAATTTATCATGAACTTTATTTACAAAGGAAGGTATTTTTAGTTTTGCTGGAACCATAAGTTCATTACAGTATTTTATGTACCAAGAGAAGTTCTCTCTAGAGCAACTCATCTTCTATTTTTTAACCCAATATTTAATTTATCAGTCTAAAGTATTAATCCTTATAAGTGTCTTCGACGTATCTTAACTGAAATAATATACTACTGAATCTGAATATTATAAATGATTCACTAGATGCTAGGAATTTATTTATCTATATTTCCAAGATAATAGTGACTAATTAATGTTCTGTACAGGCTCCTATATATGTCTAATTCATCCTAAATATGTTTCTTTTATCGTGTATTAGTTTATTTTATAATATTGATTCTACGTTTTCGAATGAATTGTATGACAATATTATTGTCGATATGGTATGTATTAACTGTTCTTGACAAATAAATAATATGAATAAATATGAGGATCAGTTGGGCATAAGGAGCTTCCAGTATCTACCAGCTCATCTTCCTCCTTTCTAATCCTTCAATTTAATCCTTCAATTGATTCTTCTCAAAAGCCAACCAGTGAAAAAGTATTCTCTAATCACTCTCAATCGTGTATTATGAAGTGGAAAGTATGAGTTACGTCTGTAACAACAGCACAGACATCGAATGTAAAACGTGGCCATAGAAAGAGGTCAAAACATTCAGCCTAAAACAGAATTACCTACAAACGCCAGTCATAGGTACAAGTGGTAGTGGTAACTTATATATAGAAACAGAGGCCAGACGTAGTAGGTAGTAGTGGAGCGGTGAGCTGGAGCCACAAATGTAATTCATTATTACAAAACGACTTTCACTTTCAGATACGACGAAGGAGCGTCTGGGGCAACAGCAACTTGCACCAACAGACAAACGTTAGCCGTACAACTTGCAGCAAAATTCTGTATATGCGCAGTATACCGACCCAACCTAACCATACGAACTAACCTAACCGATATCAAACATAAACAAAATATTATTATTGAAAAGTGATTATAACTGCAAAACACGGAACGCCTGCAACGTTCGAGTGTGATTAACCTTGTTTTTAAGCAAGCAGTAAACGCAGGACCGGTTTGATACCGACGCCATGACAGTCTGATCCGCGCGGGCGTCCACACACGGAAAAGGCGTCGGCTCACTTGTTCAACATAACATAACGGCATAAAGACAACAATAAATAACTATTCAAGGCTAGGAGGCACATTGTGACACTTAACCTTATCAGTTAAGTGTGTGCACTCTGTTCCAATACTTCCAATAAACAGAGTAAAAACGCATAATAATCGATCATGCTTATCCAGCGCGATTATTTATAAATTTGATAACTGAGAAGTTAGATCATATATCAAGATATTAATAAGTTATAATAGTAAGATGCCCTGCCTACCATACTCATTTCTCATACTTCATTGGTAGAAAAAATGAGGATATGTGAAGTATACTTCAATTTATACTTCATTAGTAGGAAGTTTTGATACTTACTGAAAACGTTTTCAAAGTATATTCTGTTTACAGGTGATATGAATTCATTCGATAATGAATCGTGGCAAGTTAGAAGAAAATTTATTCTTATTTGCGATACAGTTACACATCTAGCACTCGAGTAGTTTTGACTACCGTATTCAGAATTCACATTGGTGGCAGTCACTGGTCTAAGCTGAAATATTTGTTTATAATATCTTGGGGAAATAAGTATTCTTATAAAAGCATAAAATGATATTTATACTGTAATATACTGAATATGAATAAAATTGATCAATAGGAGACACATAACTGATAAAATATGAGATTTCAGCAAACTTTGAGTTGTGTGTAGTGTAGAGTAAAAAATGTACTGGCATAAAATACTAGCAAAATTGAAATTCATCTAGCAAGTAGAAACAATGTATTCAATCAAATAATAGCCAAGAAGAATAAATGAATAAGTCTTCATACATGATTGATTGATGTATTTCAAAAATTAGAATTAAAAAACAAATGTATCATTAGTACCTTTTCTAGAAATTAAGCTGATTGTTATAGAAAATATGTTCTGTACAAAGAAATCAAGAGCTCAATATAATCTATTGAACGATTAAAATAAATAACTATGTATTTTAATCCCAAGAGTTTGTGCAGGGACGATAAGAAAAATGTGGATAATCTACCCTCCAAAGTTGTGTGGGCTCAGAGCACCAGAAAGTTGTTTGGGGCTCAAAGCCAGTCCCAAAGAAGTCTCCCTCCAAACGGGAATACTGAAAGCACATAACTCATCTAATCAATGTGAGTGATCTGATATCACTTCAACTGCAGGTCAACAGCTTCCCCGTAAATAATCCAACTTTTTAATTAATTTATGTCAGTTGTGGGAGTGTTTGATAATTAAATTTAAACAGCATAATATTGCAACAGTTGAGTAAACTTGACAAGTTCAAAAAGCTAGAAACATAGACCCAGTTGAACAACAGTCGGTTAAATTTTAACCGTGATTAGTTCCACTAGAACCAATCAGAAAAGGCGTTGTTGAAAAGACGGCTTCTCTGATTGGTTCTAGTGGAACTAATCACGGTTAACATTTAACCGGCATTTGTGCAACCGGGCCATAATATTTCAAAAGCCGACAATTGAGCAGTATTGGAATGTACAAAAACCTGCATGGGATCTAGATAGGATAGCGTCTAGCCAACCCATTTTAAATAAATGTAACTTAGTACATGCCTGTAGAACGAGCCACTGCTCAACTCTGTATTCGACTTGTCATTCTGATCAGACAATGCGATGCGATGCGATGTCCTTCCCCTACCTTTGTTACCATCCACTTCTTATTACTCTTATTTTCAGCTATTCTAAACGAGTTTGAAGCATGAACAACAATTATTCACACCTCTCTACAGAACAACAGCAATAGATGAAACAGTGATTCAATTATTTTGATGGCTCTGAGTAGAATGGTCTGTGATGACTTGCGGTTCAGACCTGGCATAACATTTAAAATCGTGAGCCCTGAGCAAGCTCTCTTCAGCACCGTGCAGTGCACGACCCTATATCATTTTTGACCTTTGTGGAGATGAGAATATGCAATAGAAACTGAATTCCTAGTAATCATGGGAATGTTTTAATGGTATTAAATACTTTTACTCAACTTTAATTTTTGCAATTTGGAGCTTTTACTTTATTCTCAAAAATTTCAAAAAGTAATAGCATAGTCCAGTTGGGAGGAAAAGTTACATATTTTTTTTAATAAATAATAATTATTGTAGAATTCGATCTGGTGAAAGGGTTAGACCTTACACGTAGAAACAAACAGATATTTACAATTCAGTACATATATTGATAAATGACGAAATAGCTACTGGAATATCAACAATATAAATAATTAATCACATAAAGATATTTAATGATTTAAAACAAAATTAAAAATTTGAGTACCAGATCAGTACACAATTGATCTTATATTCTATTTTATTGGATAATTCAAGATGTTTTGAAAAAATTGAAACCTCTAAATTCATTCCGAATATTGATATATTTCAAATCTCCATAAAATATGCTCTGATATTAATAGCCCTCATATGTCCCCAATCATAATTATAAAAATTTTAGAATAAAAAAGGGAATTAATTACACCCATAAGATGGCTCTTTCTAGACTAGTAAGTGGTTTAGAGGTTTTCATTTTTTCACAATTTTTCAGTATTAGAGATAAAGACTAAATCCAATGCTAGGAGAGAGTTTTTCACATTCGATTTGTAATAATGTAATATTTGGATAAAATTATCATATTTAAGATATTCATAGAAACTCAAATTAAGTTCATCTCAATTTCAAAACAATGTCATTATAATGACGATACATTGGTGTTGATGGTTGGTGGTGATTATAGTAATAATTTGAGATGCTTTCACTCTTCTGCTGCGTAGATATGTTGACAGATTTTGCATAGATGATAACAATGCACTTTTACTATGTTGCAACAAAGCGCCAGCTATTTGAAAGTCTTACCCGGTCTCAGCTTACAAATAATAATAATTCAATACACCGTAAACAAAATGGTCTGATCTGTTCTTGTTAAAAGCACAATAACAACTCTCTATTCCGTTAACCTCATTTTCCTCTTCCTTTCATTAGTGTCGATATCTTCCAATTGTAGAAAAATTTATTTTCATCAAAGGTATAAGACGATACCTACTGTATTGTCATTCATTTAAATAATCCTATCGATTTGAAAATAGATTCCAACTAGTATAGGTGCTTTGAAGTGAGAAAGATCACAATGCTGTGTTGGAGTCACTTAATGTTTTGAGACATCCTTAGTTCTTGAAGTTGATGGCCATTGAGAAAAAAGAAAAACCAAACTTGAATTAATGCTAAGTCTTACTTACATCAAGACAGCGTCTGACGTTAAAATTATGAAATGTTGTCAATTGCTTTTTCATTAGGGACAGGTTATCATAGATGTGTCTATCAATACAAGTTGTGATCTTTTTAAAAATTATCTCTCCAGTAAAATATGTCTTAATGTTCAGACGAACCTCTGTTATATTGGTCAAGTCCAATGCGCACTTGATGTTATTTTTACTTTCCTTGCCCTACTACCATAGGTAAGGAAAGTATTGCTTTCCAAAAAAAATTAAGGTACCCCAATTTCAAGTTTTCTATACGTTTCAAGGTCCCCTGAGTCCAAAAACATGATTTTTGGGTATTGGTCTGTGTGTGTGTATGTGTGTATGTGTGTGTATGTCTGTGAACACGATAACTCCATTCCTAATTAACCGATCGACTTGAAATTTTAAACTTAAGGTCCCTATACCATGAGGACCCGACAATAAGAAATTCAATAAAATTCAATTCAAGATGGCGGAAAAAATGGCGGATAATTACTAAAAAACATGTTTTTCACGTTTTTCTCGAAAATGGCTCTAACGATTTTCTTCAAATTTATATCATGGATAGCTATTTATAAGCCCTATCAACTAGCATAAGTCTCATTTCTGGGAAAATTTCAGGAGCTCCGTAATATTCTTGAGAAAAATGGCGGAAAATGACTAAAAAACCATGTTTTTCACGGTTTTCTCGAAAACGGCTCTAACGATTTTCTTCAAATTTATACCATGGATAGCTATTTTTAAGCCCTATCAACTGGCATAAGTCTCATTTCTGGGAAAATTCCATGAGCTCCGTAATATTCTTGAGAAAAATGGCGAATAATGACTAAAAATCCATGTTTTTCACCGTTTTCTCGAAAACTGCTCTAACGATTTACTTCAAATCATACCATGGATAGATATTCATAAGCACTATCAACTGGCATGAGTCTCATTTCTGGGAAAATTCCATGAGCTCCGTAATATTCTTGAGAAAAATGGCGGATAATGACCAAAAACCAGGTTTTTCACGGTTTTCTCGAAAACGGCTCTAACGATTTTCTTCAAATTCAAGCCATGGGTAGCTATTCATAAGTCCTATCAAATGACATGAGTTTTTTCCTTGGAAAATTGCAGGAGCTCCGTAATATTCTTGAGAAAAATGGCGGATAATTACTAAAAAACCATGTTTTTCACGATTTTTTCAAAATAACTTGACCGATTTTTTTCAAATCATACTCTGTATAGTTATTATCAGCTCTATTAACTGGCATGAGTCTCCTTTCTGGGAAACTAATGGGGGGTCCACCCCATCCTTGAGAAATGGACTTTGTAACCTTCTTCTCGTGCATGAGGTAGGTAGGTAGAGCAGTTCATAAAAATAACACATAGTCGAGATATTTCATCTGTAGAACAGCTGTTTTGACGACTTTAAAAAAATGACGACTAAAAAAATCATTGAATTTCACAATTTACACAAAGGAAAAAGTACTCTGAAAACAATTATATATACACATATACAAAAGTCTGATCGTAGTTTCGAATATGAGCAAGGAAAGTTGTGTGAGTGTACCACACCAGATTTTTTTATAATTCATTAATTTTGATTTTAATTGATTTGTACACGCAATATACCTAAATTCGTAGAATCTGAATTCAAAAACTAATCATCTAGGAAGAAGTTGGATAGAGCACATTATAAACATCAATATGATAATAGGCTGATAATTCATAAATGTTTTACATTAGTTTGGAACTTTTAGTAATTGACAGGCCGATTCACATATCATGATTTATGATATATTATAAAAGGTTGAATGCAGCATCCAACAGCGTATTTTAATACGTCTCCTAATATTAAGATTCGTGAGAGTCTATTGCAAACTTGTTTTATTAAGGCTATATCTTATAAATAGAAGATAAGAAAAATTTATTTTTACTGTACTCATGATATGCTAGGTCTCAATATAAATGAGGAAAAGTGGAAACTCTAAAAAGTGAAGTATTTTTGCTCATTGAAAGTAAGTTAATTTACTTTTGAAATCAGGAATGATATCTACTGGACTTATAAGTTAGTTGCCATTTCTACTCAACAACTTTATGTATTTTCAAACAAGTCGGCTCTCAAAAGTCTTAGGTTGATCTTACATCCCTTGAAGAAAACAGAAAAGTAAATCTGGCTCAACCGGTTTCAAATTTATTTCTTCGCATTTGAAAAATCTGGCTACACCCAACTTATACTCTACCTCTCTACCATTTATTTCTGAAAGAGGAATACAGGGACCATTATTTTATAAAATATTCAGTTTTTCAAACTATGCTCAACTGGAATTTTGTATAAAATAATCATTAGGGTTGAAGGAGATGCATAAGTGAGCAGATATAATATAAATTATTATTCTTTATGGATATTAAAAAATGCAATATTAAGTTTATACCAGCGACGTAGAAAAACTTTATGAGATTTAGGCTATCTGTTTTCATTACTATGCACATTTCACATTACATGATTAAACTTTTCAAATTCAAATAGCTTCAAAACTTCTTTTCTATCTTTTATATTTTCTGATAATTTTCAACACTCGGACTCTGCGCTCAGGTTTGTTTTAACATTGCAGGGACCCTCCTTATATATTTATAATCACTTATTATTATACCTACTATATGAATCTAACTGTTATGTTATGTATTTCATACTTCAAGTTTCAAACTTTGTAACTATCATTATAAGGATAAATAAATTTGAATTTAAAAACATCAAACGCATTATATTTCATGAAAAATATAGGCCTACCCATAACAAAGTCATTTCATAAAAGTAGCCTATAAATTGAGTATTTTATTTTTAAATACCTACCCTTAGAAATTATTCAGAAGAAACCTGTTTAGAAATTTACATTAAAAAACTATTACTATAAAATAACTTAACACAATACAACAGATTAAAAGTTGACGTGCCTAAGCAATAAAATTTATAATTCAATTTTAAGCCAAATATTTTAAATTACAGTATCATAGAACTCATGAAAGGTGTTTAAATTGAACTTGTTGTACCCATGTTACAACTAAGCTTTTTTCTTTTGTATTTTTTCTCTGTTTATAGAAGCTTTTGATCAGACATAAGACTTTTAAGCTTTAAGTTCTTTTACACAGTTAATAACTTCTCTTTGTCATATCATGTAACTGTAAGTTATATATGAATTTGTACAAAAAGAACAAATAGCTTCAAATTTGAATTATATTTTCTAAAAAATCTTAAAATATTCTATGATGTGGCAAGTTGTCTTTGATTAGTTACAACATAGATAGATGATTGACTAGCATGATATAGGTAACTGAAATAAATAAATACTTGAATACCGTACATACTTACCTTACATACTTGTTATAGAATGAAATGTCTTATTAGAAAGTGTGTTTTGATATTCAGGGAATGGTAAGTTAATAAAAAAGAGATTAGATCAGTGTAGAGCAATGATTAGTGATTGTAATTCAAGAATAATTAAGTAATTAAGATTCAACAATTACGGTAAAGTTATTGATCATCAACAGAAAATCAAAAATAATAAATTGTATTTGAAGATTATAAAAAGGTTAGAGAAATGTTTTATCAGAAAATGTTTACATGTGTGCAAAGATAAGGTTATGCTGGATAAGCAATTTTGAATGGTGGTAATTGTATGATAAGTATTGAATAATTATTATTGTGAATTGCTTACCACACATTGTAGATTATTCTCAAATCACAACACAAGCCGAAAAAGACAACGATACTATCAACGCCAAGTTGGACGTTGAAATGGACAGAAACAAACTGAACAAGCCTTTTTCACCATTTTGACAGCTTCGAGGATGCAGCAGCCAGAGAGCAGACAACTCTGACATTTCCAAGCTGACAGACCAGTTTGCGACATCTTTCGGACTTCTTACAAACTACCTCAGCGCTAGGCGGTAGTTTTAAAACTCGAAAAGGTATCTATATAGAATTTTAATTCAAAATCCTTTAAAAATATAACATAATCTTTGATTTTTTCAACATTTGTATGCTTTTAGCTGATACAACATTCTATAACTTTGAAAAAGTAAGCAAATATTCAAGAAAAAACTTGTTTCAAATTTATTTAAAAAATCAAGTTTTCCCTTTCAACACAATCTTAAAACTTTTTTGCGCACTTTAGTTGACAGTATTATGTCTTAGTTTAGTATAAGTTTCACTTTAATGTTTAGTATGAATACACTTTATGTGTATCTGTATGAAATGTATAGGTCTCACTGCTGTATTCCGCTGTCCTCATACCGAAGTGCAGCCACTGGAATAACGGGGATGATATTCGTCATCTACCGTATATACAATTCTGCAGTTACATTAGAGATTAAAGACTGACTCAATTCTACAACTCTATTATTTTATCGGGTGGAGGGACAGGTCTCAACTCATTTTATTCAGACTATAATAGGTTATGTCTTGCGAGAATATATATAGGTACCATAGACACAGAATAATCTGAATTATCTTATTAATCTCAGAATTATCTTAAATTTCATTTCTGTGCCGTATACCTTATTACCGTATATCAAATCATTTTTTTTTTCATTTTCGTTCAAAAAAACATGTATTGACAGTCTTGAGCATAGGCCTTAGTCCCATATATCTTGTATATAGCCTAATAAAGAATGAATTGGCTTATACACGGACAGGATAGGAAATTCACGATTGACGCATCATAACGCATGAAGTTCTGGATTGATTAACTTGGAAATTTTGCATATAGATTCTTAATTTGCCAAGGATGGTTCGTCATAGGCCTATTTTAATTAGACCCTTGCGGAGCACGGGTTACCTGCTAGTATAATATAAAAAAATAGGTATCTATAAGACGTATCTAAGAATACGCATCTATAGGTATAAGCATAAGTATCTATAGGTCGAGACACAGACAATCCAGTTGATGACTGAAGCGAGCCATTCGCTATCCGACAGCGCAATTTAATCCAACTATGTTGGGCCACGACGTTGGATCTTTCACCACTCACGTTCCAATTCACGAGACTTGTCCAAATAGTCTAGCAGCATTCGCCATGCCATCAACAACCCCATTCACAGTCGACGTCGAATTAATAGACCTCAAGTTGGACAAAATATCGAATAGTGAATGGCCCGCTTTACCAAAACAAATTATGAATTAGAATTTTCTCTAAGGTAGAAGTACCGGTAATGCTAGAGGCTAAACCCTCGATTTCTAGAACTGTACTGTATTTTATATGAATTAAATGCATATTAATATTATGCACAGAGAGGTCAGGCGTTCCGAATTCTAGCGGTCCTAAGAGAATATAAATATATATATATGGATATCTATATCCTCTAAGACCAGATTAATATTATGCACAGAGAGGTCAGGCGTTCCGAACTCTAGCGGTCCTAAGAGAATATAAATATATATGAATATCTATGTACTCTAAGACCGTTCTGACCGCTCTCTGGGTGCACACTCCATATAAACAAAATTATCATCTAAGGAGAGGAAAATTCCAGCACACTGTAGTCGATTGAATTGAATTTAATTCAACAATATAAAACACTTTACAAATGAACAAAACATAATGAGAAAAATTACAAAATTAAAAAATATATACCACTTTAAAATAATTTTTCAATAAATATTTCTTGTACAACAGAAAATAATTTCTCACTGATACAAAAATCGAAAAATGCATATATACACTTGAGGAATATAGGAAAAATATTAAAGCAACTTATGTATTCTCTCCATCGAATCTTACAAAACAGTAATCACGATATAAATACATCGTCAACCAATTAACAAAATCTAATGAAGGTTCTCCTTCAATTATTATCAAACAGTTCAACTGTTAATGAAGACTAGTAGATTTTATAAGAACTATATTGATATTTCAACAGTCATATCTTCATCTAGTATTACAATGACAATACTTCTTCAGTTATATTGTCACACAAATAGACTACATTTTATTTTCTAAGATTTGGCTATAATAGACAGATATTGGATACAGCCGTATTTTATTATAAATTTTCAACAAAATTTAAAGTGATATATTCATGAAAAATCGTTTTCAATATCAAAATTACTTCACTCTCATCATGACCTGATGATGAATACACGAGGTACGCTCCCATAATGGACAAAATAAAATTTATTCTTTGGATACTTCTGAAATAATTCATAACACTTGTTGGAATAATACATCTGTGTTCCTTAAACCCAGTATCTATGGCAATAACAATATTTATAGTTAGATATTTCATATCTATTATGAAAATTTTGTACAACTATTATAATATTAGTAGAAAGAGAAAAAAATCTAAACAGATTTCAAAAATTGCGCGTAGCTTCAAAGATAATGAATGGAATGAATACTAATACAATAAACTTGCACATTTCCAGCAATGTAAAAAATGCCAACTTTTTTTGAGAAAAAGATATTGATAATGTATATGAAGTGGATAATAATTATTATAATTAGTGATTAAAGTATAAAATATCAGATGAAAGTAGCTTATTAAGAATCATAGCATTGAAATTTTAACAAAGCATCGATCAAAAATGAGAAAGTTTCTACTGTGAGAGATAACATTTAGTTTGAGAGCGAATATTCACCTCCGAATCATTATTCTCAATAGAAATAAAGCGCGGACGTTGAAAAGTATTCTGAATACAGCGATAATAGGGAGATAAAATAATATTAGAACCTATAGTGAGACTTGCCAGAAATATCCATTGAAACAATGAGAATTGTAATAGGCTACTAGATTCGGTTGGTACAACGTTAACAGTCTCATTGTTACAACAGATCAATAGTGACAACATTCGATAAAAAATTAATGATAAATATACAGAACAATATCACTTTCACCACTAACAATAATTTAATATTTAAACGGTGGGAGCGTTATTAATTTTTAAGTTATGTGCTTTTTAATTTCATTCTAGAACTCTTTCACTCAGTTACTTTTCTATAAGAGGAAGAAAGCCTTTGAGAAGGACTGTGGCAGGTGACACATTTTGAATTGAAGCACTCATTCATTCAAATACTTCTTGGAATGAATAGAATACATTGAAGTATGATAGATTTTATTAATATTTTTTGTTACAGTTATATCCGTCACGTGAGTAGTAGAGAATGCTCTCCAAATCTCAACTCCGCCTAGTGAATAGTATTTTTATTTTATTTTATATTACTTCTAAAATTTAATGAAGTACTTATTCAACAAGTATTCAATGCCTCATTCGATGCTACTTTCAGAGAGACCTCTGATAACAGGAACGCTGCAATTATTGAGAGAAAATTCTTATTTTTGATGAAGTCTTCAAGATTCATGAAAAAGTCCTCATCATTCTCATGTTTCTTGAAGAAGTCCGCATGAATTCCGCTGTTTCTTGAAGAAGTCCTCTTGAATTTCCCCGTTTCTTGAAGAAGTCCTCATGAATTCCCTTGGATGTCTATTGAAGAAGCCGTCAAGAAATCCCATGTTTGTTGAAGAAGCCCTCTGGAGAACAAACAGGAGTTGAGTTGGACGAAACAACTAGCCAAGAGTTGGTTCCATGGATGGAATGTCGGGTTAGGAGGCTTTCCGCCGCTGGGGGAGCGGTGTGGTGGGGAGTTTGCGAGGCGCCTGCTCTGCCGATTGCTTCCTCCAGGGCGCCACCGGCACTCGACTAGACAGGGTGCCACCACTTGGTGGTGGACACTTGGACTGTTGCGTCGACGCGCGAGCACACGCTTCAATCGAATTGCTGAAAAACACAAAAACATAACCCATCAGAATTTGCATCAAGACAATTTGGTTTCAAAAGATCATGAATTGTAACTCAACATCGAATATTCGTATTTTAAATCGTTATTCTTTGCGGATAGGTTTTTATGAATTTTTCAATATTTATCTTCTACAAAATACGAGGAGGCTAAGATACATCCATGAGATCAATGTGAATATAGAGAGCTGATTGTGATTCGGAACAGGCCAAAACCCAATCCTTGTTTGAAAGAAGACTTATGTTATGTGTATTGTACAAAAATAATGACAAAATAGAGTAACGGTGAGCTGAATCAAACCATTGACATGATCGCATGGCAACGTTTCTTAATAGGCTGATTCAGGTTTAATATTAGTTCCAATTCAATGGAAAATTTACGATTTTATTCCGAGAGAATATAAATTATTAATTTAAAATGTATGAATTCAGGGCTACTTTCTTGTACTGTATTTATAAAATGGAATTATTTTTTATTTGAATAATAAAACAAGAATACAAATTATAAGGAATTATTATTATTAAAGAATACAATTTTAAAGGGTACTATAATTCAATTTTATAAATACAAGAAAGTAGCCCTGAATTCATACATTCTAAATTAATAATTCATATTCTTTCGGAATAAAATCGTAAATTTTCCATTGGAAAACCAATGAGAATTTAATTGCTCATTGAGAAATAGAAAATTATGGTTAACTTGGTGATTTGTATCAATTAAAGAGCATTTAATAGGCTGAATTGAGCATAATAATTTCAATTATATTCCACCGAAGTGTCATTTATCGTCAATTTTATTTGAAAGACAATGACTTGATAAATACTATGAGCTAAGTAATGAATAGAAATAATCGCCAAATTGGTGATTTATATCAACTGTTTAGTGATTTATTTGACGTATGGCTTCTATTGGCACAGAAATCTTTTCGGATGTTCTGCCTCGTCATATTACCCAATGTCACTCCCTTTATACACTCAAGTTTATAGGCTGTTCACTAGTTTATATGTTAACATTCATCACTAGAAATTATCCTTCACTTTAACCTTCTGATTTTTAATTTTATAAAATTATTCAATTGTTGATGGACTTGTAGTATTAAGACAGTTACGAGCCAACAATTTATTTTAGTGAATATTTTTGGTAAAATAAAAATCTAAAAGACTGATGGGATTTGAATATATTCAATATATGTAAAGAATTTTCACTGCGACGTGAGATCAATTGAATGCCACTGTCTTGAATTCAATTTAAAATACTAGTGCTATTGATTGCTAAGGCCCAGTTGCACAAAAGCCGGTTGAATTTTAATAGTGGTTAATTTCACGAGAACCAATCGGAGAAGGCTTTTCTGAAAAGACGGTTTCCCTGATTGGTTCTCGTGGAATTAATCACGATTAAAACTTGACCGGCTTTTGTGAAACCGGGCCTCAGTGATCTAGGTGAATGGAATTCCCTTTTACGTTATTCATATCTATGACTTCACCATAAATAAATATATAAAGATACTTTAATTGGACTGAGTGGTTGAAAAAAGTGTCACAATGCATAAAAATGAAACAAAACGTTCATCAAATTAGGAAGCATGAGCTATTAATTTTCTTCGCATTTTGTTTGTCGTGGAAATTCAAGTATTCGCAATATATGCTATTGTTTTTGTGCTATTTTCTCTTGTTACTAAATGTCTTATTTCTTCAATGGACCTTAAAAAACAGCCGAATATAAGGAATGATGAATTTCCGAGTATAATAGGTAATAATCTTAAAAGAGGTAAAGGGATAAAAGAGAAGAATCTCCCGTCCGAAAAGCTTATTAGTACCACATGAAAATTCTACAAAATTGTTAATTTAATTATGATATTTTCGAACACTATCAAGATCTATTTAGCAATATTGATAACCATGCTTTTATCAGAGACTAGATAAGGAAATCCAAAATACTGAAACTAAAATGAATTATTTTATAAATAACTGTAAGGTATTTACAGTTCTAGGGCTTGAAATTGTATAGGACAAATTGTTAGTCACATTGAAACGAGATTCAAATCTTTAATCATCAAGAAAAATAGAAAATTAAAAATTTTTCGTCAATCAAATTATCAACATATTTATTTTCTTTTCTTATAATGAGCAGTTTGAAGCTGAGTTGACATTTTTTGAAAGTTGTCCAAAAGAGCGTTATTTCTTCATGACATGACATACCTATGCTAGAGCAAGGTCTCCATGAATGAAAAACTATGTATACTATGGTATTTGAATTTCAATTTATTATCGTAATTGTAAATTAATAAATACTGCGATTATTAACCTAAAAATGCTCTTAAAATAAGTCGTGAGAGCTCTAGATACTCACACTATAATTCTGACAGTGCCAGCATGTAACAATTGATCTCATGAAAAGATATAAATCAACTGTACAATAAGCAAAATGAAATAAATTGAGAATATCGAATAACGATTATTTTTGTCCAAGACCAAAATCACACAAGGATTGAACCATTGAATAAACAGAACAATGTAGATGAAATTCAGCAAATTAATCTATAAAGTGGGACTTGTATCAGGAGAAACGCAAGGAGACGGGAGGAATTTAAAAATCAGGAAGAACAACTTTGGACTAATAAGTAATTTACTGTGAATGGATTATGATTATTATTTTTGAAACTTATGTTTTGAGTTGAAAAGTCATTATTTCGTTAATACATTAGATGAACTCAGACAGGAAGTTATAAATAATGAAATAGTTAAAATCCACTTTCAGAATATTTACAAGTCATGAAATACAGAACAGTGAGTAGTGAATTATGAAGTACATTATAACTGGAATAATTACTCATTGATAAGGACTATAACATTTTTGCTAATATACAAGGATGGACTCGAGAACTTACACTCTATAGAGAGAAAACTGCATGAAAAGAGGTACCGTATTCTCTAAATTTGATTTGATTAACCGAGAATTTCACATTGCAGAATTATATTTTAGTATCATTCATAATAAAAATATTGCAAATTAATATTAATTTATTTTACAGTTTTGAGTACCAAGTAGAAGGAATTTTGTTATCAATTCGGATCTTAATCTTTCTAAATCCAAAACTAATTGTTCCAAGTGTTTGTGTTTTATTCCAATGTGGAAATTAGTGAAGAATTGAAAAGTCGCACATAACCTTTATTTGGACAATTTATTTTATGAAATTGGGATGACAAGAAGTTTTGGACTGTAGTCTGTTTCTTTGTCCTTAAGTTGATTGTAAATGATAAATAAATAAATAATCCGATTCTCAATCAACAAATACAACTTACTATTCCAATGCTAGTTTTATAAAACATATAAGCTCATATGTTATTCTTCAAGTAACATATTTACATTATTTTACAAAACTAAATAAGCTGGTTAAAAATATAGTTTTTTATTATAAATATTCAAATAGGATGGAATGGAATGGAAGTTATGTTGAGTTAATTAAAGCGATAATATATTTATGCTCTAAGTTGGGAAAGATGGTGGAGGTATAAGATGCAGACAACACACTAAGTCCAACGCAAGCAACATTAAAAGTCCCATCGCTACATCAGCATAGCATACCTTTCCCAGGCGAAAGCTGTTAGTCCAAGAATGCATAGAAAAGAGAGAAAAACATTATGAAGAGATGAATTCAGTCAATAAAGTATTGAAAGCTAATAATTGATCACTCTCATCTTTCAAGTGAGAACGTTTGTTGAAGAAGCCAATATTTGACTCCTTAGGAAAGGAGTCGTTGGAAAGGTAAAGGAGCTACGTAAAATATTAATACTTCATGTGAGAATGTTTTTTCTTTTTTATTGTAAATATATATTTGTGAATTGAAATAAAGCATTGGGTACAGAAGATACACAATAACATAGAACGAGGTACAATAATAATTATTGCTGAAGATTTTCAGGTGAAGCATGTATACAGTGATAAAACAAACATTAGACTTTTTTAAGATCCATGAGAATCAGTAATAGAAAAATAAGGGACTAGCAGAAACTATGCTCTACTGATACCTTATACAGCACCTATATAAAATTTCTATTGTAGTGTTAATAAAGCTTTATCAAGTCTAAACGTTCTAATCTTATTAAGCCACAAGATAATCAGGAATGATTGTTGATTATCTGCTTTCTATAGAAAATCAGTCAGAAGCCTCTAGGGAACATTGACAAAGCATCATCACATTGATAATTTTAAGACAAAAGAAGTTGGTCAGCTGAGTTTGAAGATATTCAAATTAAAATTTATTTAAATAACAAAGAATACATCGGGTTTAAAAAAGAGCACTTTCTTACCGCCTAGCTTTCTACAATCAGTTTCTTTCAAGATCGTAATCGGTTAGTAACTTATTCCAAGTTCCTTCCTCCAGTACATTAATGATAGGCCTAAGCAAAAATAATTCATAATCAAGCTTTAGTTTTAAATCGTAAACTATTAGTAGCTTATACCAGACTCCTCTCCTTCCTCTATTATATTTTAAATTTAAAATACTCCACAATCGAGTAGTGGTTTTAAATAATAATGATTTGGACTCACCTAACTAGGTTGCCGCCCATGCTGTCAGTTGGTAGACCCTGTAACAGAGATGGGCCTGATGACAGAGGTCGCACCTGAAATGACAATACCACAACCATCAACCAAAACCCCATAGCAAAGCCAAAACACAATATTTAAAAAGAGTTTGAAACAGATTTGATTTAGGAGAAGGAGATAAATTATGGAAAATGTGAGTGTTATAAGATGGAAAAATTAATACATTGCTAGTTAATTTAATGTCAGATAAACAATATATTATTTAGGAAAGGCTGTGGTCATAGTGGATGAGTAGATGCGATCACAAACGACAAATCACTACAATTCACTTGTTAGAAGAGAAACAATTCAAAACGAAGAAGAATATACGAAAATAGGAATACTTCAGTATCAATACTGTATTGATAGAATATAAAATTTAGTGACGTACTAATTAAAAGAGTGAGTACCTACGGTAAGATGAGAGTTTGAAAAAGTTTCTATATTGATTAGTAAAATTATTAGTCGTACGTAAACAGTCCACTATAAGCGTAGCCTCAAGGTAAGACATGAAATTAGCATAGTTAGTTAATAGCTGAAAAAGTAAGAAACTTTAGATTATTTAAGAAAAATATACACAGAGATTTATCCAGTACGTGTATAGTACTTTGAAAACTGTATCGATAACATTCCAATGAACAGAGAAATCTAAAGTATTGATAGAATTAGTCCATGCAACCTGTAGAATGTTATAGAAACGTTGATCATTAATCGAATTAAGCAGGATGAGCCAAATTAAATTACAAGCATTACAAAATTGAATCAAGCAAAATCGAACAAGAAATATTAATTACTTGGAAAATTATTGATTGATTGTTTTAATTGGGTGGTGGGGAATTATGGTCTTGATACGTGGACAGAGAGCAATCTGCGATCAGTGTAGGCCTACTATACACTAAGGAGGATATGGATATTCAATATATAGATCTAAGACCGCTCTTCATTTTTTGAGATACCTATGACCGCTCTGATCACAGATCGCTATCCATGTGTCCAGATTCCAGGCCCTCAATCTTGTAGAAAACTCTCAAACGTCATCTCAATGATTCAGATGAGATTACAGGTAGAAAAAAATCTTTTATGCATCTTGGACCACAGTGGTTAAGTAAATATTCGAACTTTAAATTATTAGTTGTATGATCTCTAACTTTCAAGTAATGGAGATTTTTGATTCCACTATTTTAGTTTACGGTATTCAACTTCAATTCCATCTGTGATATTAAATTTGTTTTTTAATTATTCAGACTATATTACATGTATATTGAGGTGACATTTGTAATGTATTCATGATGTGTATTGTTTGATGAAATGTTTATGACCTGTGTTAATATTGTATTATATACGATGCATAACACGAAAAATAAAATTGAACTGAAATAAGTCCTTTATCATCCTCGACTTCATTTGGGCAACAAATGTAAGTTTCAGTACACCCCAGTTCCTAGATGCACCAACATTTAAAGCGATGTTGAGAATAAACTTGATTTTCTGTGAGATAAATAAATGAAGTAAAGCCTTTATGTTCCACTACATATTTTTTGACATTATCGTTTTGAGAAAAATATGATACCTTAATTTTCTAATACCCCTTTATACAACACGATTGCAAGAAAATGATCTTACTATCCATTTTACTGTCTTGACAAAAATACACTGATTCTAAAGAAGTAATGTAAGTAGGACTGACCCGCTCGGTTTGTGTGGCAGCATTGCAGGCTTGGCGGGGGTGTTGAGGGGGCGGATCAGTGGAGGGGGGAGTCCGGGTCTCCTGCAGCCGGGTCTGCAGCCCCGAAATGGTGCGGTCCCTCTCCTCCAATTGTTGCTGCAAGAACAAGACCTACCCGCAGGGCGGTCCACACACCATTATCAGTCATACATCACTCTCACCGACGCCTATGCCAGTGCCAGCGCCACACATTATTAGCAATCAACAAATGTAGACTTACATAACATTCAATCAGTTTATCAAAAATAATATGATTATGGGAATAATTATTGGAGTACCCAGAATTATGCATCTTAGTACTGTATAACTGCAATTGTATAGTGTAAATATTACTGAAAGTGAATCTACTTTGGCCCAAGTTATCCAAAGAAATTTGGGAGAAACCGTTTTGTGTGGAATCTATCACTTATTTCACAATAATTTTGTAATCATATTTGTGCGTTTATGAATAAATAAAGCTAAGTTATTCAAGTTACACTCATGGAGTTATAGATATTTTTGCATTTTATTACTCATTATTTACTGAATGAAAGATACTTGCAATTATTGCTATCACCACTTATTTCATAGTTGAAAAATAAAAGTGAAATAGGGAGATTTGAAATTCTCACTAGCTCCAATACTAATCCAATCGTAAAAATCTGGAGTGGCGCACTCACACAACTTTCCTTGTTATGAAAATTTCAATTATAATTTAAAACCAATCAGCTGACGAGATCAATTCTGCTATCTCTTCCAGTGAATGATTTAATAGAATCAACCAAGGTACTTAGAATACCTTATATTATTATTTATTATTACTATTATATTATTATATTATCTCATTAAGTTTGCATTTGAATAATCAATTTGACAAAGCTACAACAAAATTATGTTAATTTTTCAAATTCATACAAAATGGCGGCAATTTAAAATTTTGTTTTTTGAATAACTCAGAAACCGTTGGTTTTACAAAAAAATACAAGAATAAATTTTTTTAGTAAATTACAAGAATAACTTTTTGTAGTAAATTTAATCGCCTATCGATTGGTACCAGATTTTTTAAGATTGGACCGATATTAACTGAGATATGACAGCCTTAGTGATAGGTGACCACTGAAAGTTTGTTGCAGTGCAAACCAAGGCATGCTGATAGAGTCGCCTCAATGATGCAACAATCTCTATTTCCTTTGCATGTTAATAGTAAGCGATTTTAGGTCATTTCAAACAATAAAATAACGTTACATAACCCTCTAAAGAAGGGTCAAGGTCACCAACCACTAAAGCTGCCATACCTCAATTAATATTGGTAAAAATCTGTTACCAATCGATAGGCAATTTAATTTACTGAAAAAAGTTATTCTTGTATTTTTTTGTGAAACCAACGGTTTCTGAGTTATTTAAGAAACAACATTTTATATGGCCGTCATTTTTCTTTATGAATTTGAAAAATTAACATAATTTTTTGTAGCTTTGTCTAGTTGTTACAAATGATTGTGCAAAGTTTCAATTTTGTATGTTTAACCATTATCTAGAAAAAAATAATAAGTGAAAAAAGCAAAGTGGCCGCTGTGTGAGTAACTGAAGACTTTCGGACAATTTAAATATGATATTTAGATACGTTTTTTAGCCAGGAACCAGGAACAATGCCCTAGAGTATTTATAGGCAGTTTGTAAACACCCTGTTATGCTATAAAAATCTATTTATAAATACCTGTCGTTTCAAGTCAGATATTTCTTCAGCTATTTCTTTTTTCTGACTTGTAACATCCTCTTGTGAGCCTTCATTTCCCAAATTGTAATATCCATTCTGAAACCATAAGTCGTACTGATTAGTATTTAATAGAAAGCAACTTTATAGAGCAAGATAAATTTTTAAAATTATTACAAGAAACCAGAGTTTAATGATTTCAAGATCAGTTGATGTTATTAGGTTTTTCTCACAATAAGTTCAACCTGTGAAATTTTGTGACACCTTTTATGTGTATACCACAGTTTCAGAAAGAATATGCGAATTATTTTCATATTGATTGTTTATTGTTCAATTGAATTGGATGTATTGCAAATTTATTAACTTTTCAGGATTGATTTATTCCAATCTTCAGAAACTTGAGCAAATAAGTACTTGGGAACATTACAGTTGTGTTGTGTGTGATGTTGTGGTACTTATTCATAATGAAAACATAAATTGAAAATGTCAACAACTTTTATAAACCAAAACTCTAGAAAAGAAACTACTTACCCTCAAGGGAAATAACAAGACCAATCAAAATCAACTTGTTATTAGAAGGAATCACACATTTGCACAAGTATCAACAACCTAAAAAATAAAAGTGGTTGACAATTTTAATTTGTGTTTTCGTCCTTGGAAATATTTCGTACTTGAGCTTTCTTATGAAGAATAGCTACCAATAAATTATCTTGTTCCAAGAAAATTTTAGTTTACCGTAAGTTCAGGTTGAATTTAAGTAAAAATAATAGGAAAGCCATACATTTTTGGCTGCATGGAGTTTAACAGGTTGCATTTAGATCTTTTCTATAAACAACTTGAAAATGAATTCATTTGAACTTGGACTGAAAAAATTTAAACAATTGGAAGACTTATTTAAGGATATAGTAATGGAAAAACTGAATTTCAAAAAAAAAATTTTGAACTTGGAATGTATAAATTTAAAACAATATTAAGATTTAAGTAAGGATATGATCATGGAAAAATTGAGCATTAATACTCACATTCAATGAATTCTCGAAGGCATTCACTTGATCAGTCTGAAAAAAGAAAAGTTTTCTTGTCAAACTTCCAAAGTGAATTATTTTAACTTAAAATAAAATTTCAAGTTTATAAAAGACCGGTTGGTGAACTGGTGAGGGTGATCTACATCCCTCCAAATAACCAAATGTTCTTCGATAGGAAACATAGTAAAGAAATATTTAATTTCCATTTTCAATTTTTTATATTTATGAAAATTATTTTTGATTCCATCAAAAGATATTCAAACATGATGTACATTGTGAATTATTAGAGTATTTACATTAAAATGAGGCAACTCTTCTTGTCTCACGAACTTTTGTGTGGTTCCGTTCCAAAACATAAAACGAAAGGTCAGTAAGTTAAGCTTGTTCAATTCGGAATGCTGTATAATTAGATTTTTGTCCATGCCTGTCCTAGGCTAAGTATGAATTCAACTTCCCAACTCAAAATTTCCTCAACATTTATTCACTGTCCTGTGAACTACAAGTAACATACATAATCAAAAAAGACATACAATACTTTGTTACAAAGCGCATTAACGGAACAGTATCACACAAAAATGATCAAAGTATAATAGATGTAGCAAAACATCTAATTACCTCTTGAAGAACACGTGTTAATCTCAAAAGCATTGTTTTGATGCTAATCACATCCTGAAACATGTCCTGGTGAGTTGTCCGGTCTAGCCGAATTCCAGAGTCCTCACTGAAGTCTTCTCCGGGAGAACTGTTCCCCTGCAAAAGTTACGCATTACATTAGTCCTTGTCCTTATTCATACAACTGAGGTAACTGAAGTCGTAAAATATTTCCATAGAACTCAATGAAATTGGATGAAGAATCTAAAATATTTTCTTACTTCTCAAGTCCGTCTCTATCAAGATTTTTATTATCAGTCACTATCAAGGGCAAGTTATTCAGCAATCAACTGAGTTAAAACAGACAACAATTGTATGTACTCAGTTATAAAAGAACTTTATGAACATTTCAAGAATATATAATAAAAACCAGGGTGAATAGCTGATTTAATATTCATCACGAAACTAAAGAGCCTAGTATTCAATGAGAGAATATTGTCAACACATTCCATGAGATCAATATATTTTTGTAAATGGACAAAATGTATGGTTTCTCAATAATATGGAACGATGCTTATTGATTAAATTTTCGCACGACAGTAGATACATTTTGATGACACAAAACATTTTAGTAATCGAAATATTTTCTCATCAATATTGAGTTCTGTTTTCATAGAATGGAACGAGTTTGATCATCAGCTAATTTCATAAACTGTGGGAAGAAATACTGACGATGAAAGACAGAATGCAGCTCAACCTTAAAATGTACATAGACTATTTTGGAGCTTGTTCTTGAAATTAAAATATTTTTTAGATGAAAATTGTTGTAAAAATTATCTTGCAGTTAGCAAATTCAGCGTATCCTTGTGTTTGTAATGCGTCATCCAGCAAATATGATTAGCAAACATTCTTGCTTAATTTTTCGACCGTAAAATGTAGAGATAAATATTTAAGATACGAGTTTAAAGGTAAACGTTTGAGAATAAGTTGATTGATAGATGTCATCCTTGTGCTCTCATATTAAGTATTTCAAAATAAATAATAAGTTTTATTTCTTGGATTTCTCAAGGGATGAATTTTTGTTACCTACATTCATCGAATGTGTTTTTAAAATATGAAGAATGTAAGTAAGAGACATTTTTATTATCGTATAATATATATATATAGCGCACATAACAGAAGACACTTTAAAGTTTGTAATATAAATTAAAACAGGAGACACAAACATAAATAGATTGAAAACACTTAAAAACTTACATTAGGAATGGGGAAAATTTTCGGAGACTGAGTCTCCTTCCTCAACCGAGCTTTAGAGAACCGGAACTTTGGAGAACCGGTTCCCCAACCAAGGTTGGATTCAAAACTGAAGTCTGCTCGGTTAAGGAAGGAGACTCAGTCTCCGAAAATTTCCCCCATTTCTAATGTAAGTTTTCAAGTGTTTTCAATCTATTTATGTTTGTGTCTCCTGTTTTAATATATATATATATATATATATATATATATATATATATATATATATAAAGTATACACCCGTATAGTGATGTGGATCGGGAATATTCCCAGTGGGAAGGAACTTATGATTTGGCAATATTTCCGAGGCCAAGAAATTTTGGGAATTTATGGGAACTTGAGGGAATTTATAAAATTGTTCTAAAAATGATTGAAATTGATCAATCTCACTCATATTTTACATCAATATAATCAATAAGTCATCATTCTATTTGATATTGATCAAGCTCAGCCACATTTTACATTGATATAGTCAATAAATCATCATTCTTTGAGCCTGTTTTTGCTCACTCAGTGTCTTTTAAATATTCGTATAGTCCAGTCAATGAAAGATTATAGAGGGAAAATTTTGGAACACAATTTTTGACCCCTTAGCTATTTTAAGGGTAATAAGGGGGTAAGCATATCAAAAGTCCTCACTCCTACCCCCTATGCTAAGGTGGTGGGGGTGGCTTGAAAGTGCCATATTTTGTTTTTTGCATATATCTTGAACAATATGCGCCTTTCGGAAATTTTTGTCAAACACAATCATAATATTAAAGCTCACAAATTATCCTTCAAGTTTCATTTCCAACATTTTTCCATATCTCTCATAGTTTCTAGGTATGAGCTCTCAAAGGTATCACATTTTGAAGAAAAACCCTTCCGGCTCCGATTTTTCCATCTTTTTGGCCTTATAACTTTTCAACGATTCATTGAAAAATCCGTGCTAATCATGGGCTCATAGAGCATTATATTCTCTTCAATTTCATCTATGGTCTCATTATTTTACGCATCTCCCAACGATTGTTGCAGCCGTTATAGTGTTGAGTGTGATATCTTAACAACAGTTTAACAACAATAGATCAATTGTCAGGGAAATTGGGAGGGAATGTTTGAAACACAATATTTGACTTCGCAGCTTTGTTTGAACTAGTTAGAAGGTGAACATTTCAAAAGGCCTCATCCCTACTCCTTAAGCTTGAGGGATTTGGGTACCGTCCGGGCGTACCGTAGTTTAAAAGTTGCATTTTTTCATTTCTGGCTGACACGCATGTAACTGGGAAAAAATGCATTTCAGCGACATGGCCAACAGATTAAAAATGAAGCTAGATAAATTCCCTAAAAGTTTTGTACAGTAGAGTTTTGTGATATCTTCTTTAGTTTTTGAGATATTCACTTTCAAAAGTGTAAAATCTTTGAAAAGACAATTATTCTTCCAACTTTTTGCACTTTCAGGGCTTATTTACTGGACTATACGAGTATTTAAAAGAAAGTGAGTTGTAGGGCATTCAATTCTCTTCAATTTAATGTATTATTTCATCATTTTATGCTTTCCATCAATTTTTATAGCAGTTTTAGTGTTGAGTGTGGTAGGAGTGAGAACTTTTTATATGCTTAGCCCCTCACTATCCTTAAAAGGACTGCGAGGTCAAAAATTGGGTTCCAAACTTTTCCATCTATATCTTTTTGAGCATTCGTTGCCTGGACTAGCATCTTATTTCAAGTTTAATTAGCCTCAATGATTTTTGAAAGGTTGTGAGCTTTGGAATTATCTTCTTTTTAATATTGAACTAAACTCGAGTATGCTCCTTGATTTAGTTTAGCCTATTTTGCTGTATTTTATAATTTCTAATTTTCGGATTTATATTCTACTCTAATCTTTATTTAGGGGTCAATTATTTTTGCGCGGAGAAATTGAATAAAATCATGCAATGAAAGTTAAATTACACTCAATACTTTGTTGACTTTGTTTACCTGATTTACAGGCATTTATCTTACATGCAGTAAAAAATCTTATTCAACTTGTAAGATATTTATTGAGTGCTCATTTCTCCTTTTAGTCTATGAACTTCAAATTACTGTTTTCTTTGAACTTTACTGCAATTATAAGTTATTCATCCTTATATTTCTTACATACATCTGATGTATAACAGGTGATTGAGACCTTGTGCAACAAAAAACGTCTTTTTCGGTCATTTTTTAAGAAAGAAATCATAAATTTCCTCAAGTTCCCATAAATTCCCGGGAATTCATGATTTTTGGGAATATTTCTCTTAAATTCCCTGGGAATATTTCCTCGATCTTGAATTCCCGGGAATTTTACATCACTACACCCGTATATCGTAGAGTACATAGTGTATTTCGTATACGTATATATCGTATTTGAGCTTAATTCCAAAGGAGCGATGGGTTCTCTTCTAATAAGTAAGATTGGCAATATTTATAATCTATTGTAGTATAAAATTTCTACATTTACAACAATACTGATATAATAGTACTTTCCAGATATAATTATTTTATAAATTTCAATTATTGTATTGTAATTTGTACATTCCAGGCGCGTTCCTGGTGCCACGGTACTGTGCACTGAATATGGGGTCCAATGCCTTGAAAAGCAACGAAGATTAAACGAAATATAAAGTAATGTTGCAGATGTTGAAATTTGTTACCTTCCTACTGCACATTAACCAACAGATTACCATCCTCAAGAAGGACGAAGACTCAATAACAAACTAACTATAGAATAGAAACCTATCTATAAGCAAAGCATTAGGCTGGCTAATAATTGATTTGAATTGAGTGCTAACCTGTCTGGAAGGGCGCAGAGGGCTTCCCCTAAGGCGCGGGGTGTCAAGAGGAAGGGAGCGAGGGGAGTCTCCACCCCCACCACCACTCCCCGTACTGCCAACACGCGAACGCAGAAAATGTGTCGCTCTCACCCCATTGCCCATTCTAAAACAAACAAAATATATAACAAATTAATAAATTAATTAAATTACCAATTTTTAGCAACTGTAACAATCTTAATACAATCTTTGGTGTGGAAAAGGGTTTACTAACAATGAGAGCTTGAATCATTATTGTGTGTAAGTATTTCAACAATCAACAGCTTCAGAAGAAACATATTCCAGAAAGAAAGAATAAGATTGTGATTTGATCAATTATAATTTAAATTTCAACATTAATTTAACAAGTATCAAAATCTAAAACTTGAGTGGAAAATGTAATGAGTTAGAAAAATAACGTTTTAAAGAACGCATAATGGCTTCTATATGATTTGAATCTATAATTGTTTTTTACACAGTAGTAGAAACTTCAACACATTCTGGTTCTGAATCAAAAAAAAGAACGTCTCAACTAAATAAGTTTAATGGTTCAAGCATAGACAACGACCAGTGCACATTGCTGACAATAAACATGGTTTTCAGAAATTTAAAATGTGTATACAAAGATATTAAACTTAGAGATATTAAATTGGAATCTGATGTCTGATGTGAATAATTGCTGCTAAGTTTGCATATTTCATACGTTATCAATTTGCATTTTCCTCTAATAATTATAATTTATTAGTAAGTGGATTGTACAGTGAACTCATAACTAACCATTTATCTAAACTATCCCAATCAAATTTTAGAAATGATTTTTTATCAGGTCTTAACCTCGCTTTGTCAGAAGTAGTAGCGTTGGCTGGCGACCTGTAACTCCTCCTGGTGGCCATGACGGGAGAACTGGGACCCGAGGATCCCGAGGGAGAGGGCGACGACTGATAGCACTCCTCATGACGACGTCTCCTTGCCGCCCCCGCCGCACTGGGAGTCACACCTCCCGCCCCCGGCACACTAGGAGTCACACCACCCGCCCCCGATGCCACCCCAGCCGAACCGTTCAAGTTGGCCGTCCTACGAGACATGTTCTCCACTTGCCGGCACATCAGTTACATCAATCAATTGATACAATTTATTTATCGTGTGTAAGTATATGACGCGGGTTCAGCGACAGCAACGTCGAATGCACTAGGAGCTGAGAACTGAGAGCGTTTTCACTTCAACTGCTACACACACACTTATCCAGTTTTGGTTGTCGTTGATGAGTGGAAATAATTCACACACAAGCTTCTCATCCTATTTGTTTGTCGGTATAAATCACTGCACAATTGAGGACTTATAGTTCATTTGAAGTAAAAATTTTCCCTAGTAATTTAATTTCGTATTCTAGTAATTTTGGAGGCTAATAATGTATGAATGTGGTGTATTTATTTTGTAAATTGAATAGAATTACTGCCTTTATTTTCCTAGAGAGCGAAGTTAGGGCGCAGTTGGCCCTCTCTTACACTTGACTCTCTATTACAAGATAACAATACAAAAAAATACAAATAATATGATAAAGAAAAAAAATATTCCAAACAATATGGAAAAACAAACAATATCTACTTCTTTAAAATATTAAAAAAATTTAAATAATTGAAAAAATGATCAAATTAAGAATGATTTTGCAATTTTCATAGTATTTTCCCCCCAAAAATATGATGTAGTTATTGATAAATAAATAATGGATGCAGAGATAACTTGGGTAAAATGACAATGTATCAATTTTAAAACAGAATGTAGAATAACTCTTTACTGTGGATTTGACTCAATTGATTTTTCATTATATTTATATTAAAATGCACTCAATTATAAGGATGTTCATGGAGAATAATCAATCACATATAAGACTAAGATAAGATGAATAGTACCTCCTCCAAGCTTTGATAATTTGAGAACACTAACAGTATTGTTGGCGCCCTAGAGGCAGTTTGGGTTTCTCTCAGCGGAAGGACCTACAAAAAGGCCAGGAGTGGAACTCACGTAGGTCACGAGTTTGTGGGTGGAGAGACCAAAGCTCACCACTGTTCAAAGGAGGGTGGCCATTTAGGCAAAACTTCTTGGGAGAGGTGAGGCTTTTGACCCTGCGAAGTTTCGGAGGGACAAGAAGAAAAAACCCAATAGACCAGAGGTGGGTGAAACTCCAGGCACAAATGTGGGCAAAGAGGCCAGGGTGGCCGGGCACCCTAGACGCAACTTGGCGACCCCTTCCTCAGCGGAAGGACCTTCAAAGAAGGCCAGGAGTGGAACTCACGTAGGTCACGAGGACCAATCAGTCTGAAGAGACTGCCAAGCATACCACACTGGATTGCGAAAAGCAACCAGGTCATGAATGGGATGTTAGTACAGGGAAAAACTCCTGGTTCTTGTAAAGGACACAGATATTGGTTTACCTAACTAACATACTACTTTGAACACAAAAAGCTTGTGTTGACGTGTGGGTTCTTTAAACGTTTGGATCCTTGAATCCGTCCCTTCAAAAAAAAAATAATAATAATAAGCCTACTACTTCATTGAATCAAATGCAATACACTTGATGCAAAAATCAACTAATCAAATCAGTTATTTGAAAAAAAACCAATTATTTTCAATGAATATCAAATATTTAAATGTGTGACCGACAGTTTAAATACTGTACGTGTAAATTAAATCATACATTTTCAGAGTTAAACCTAATGCATTCCTAGAATAGATGAGTCGGATGAATACGAATTTGAGATCTACAAGAATTGTTATAAGAGCCTGCAATTGTATTAATGAGCAGCCTATAATGTGTTACAGTTTCTATAGAGAGGGGTCAGACTCTAGACACCAATGCTTCCTGAATAAGATGAACACTGAATTGCATTTTAGTTTACTTTGTTGATAACTAATAAGTAGGAAATTTGAATACATCTTGCTATGCATTAATTTCATAACATCATGCCTGAGAAAGATTGTATGGGAAGTGGAGTGTTACTGAATGGGACGCTTCCTTCCTACCTTTGCTAGGTAGGCCTACCTTATTACATTGCCAATACGATCAGTTTCGTTCTACACTATATACGCTGTAAGTCTATTGTGTTCATCAGACCAAGGCGAACTTTTACTATGTGAAAGCAGAAAATGAAAGTAATCCTTTGTTACTAATTCTCTGCAACGTAAACATAACAAAATATCAGATCATCTACTGACAACAGACAGTTGTGCACGATGCACCTTGATAACAGCTAGGAACAATGCTCAAATGGGCTGGGAAGATCCTTGGTTATTTACTGAGTGACTTTTAATCAACTAAATTTCATCAGAGTTAGTGTTGGAAAAGATATTCTACTATTTGATAATTCTTAGAGGTAAGTACCAATTGTTGGGAGAAGAAGACTGAAAACACCCAACATAGTTTTAATCATATAGGCCTATAAGTAAATTTTAGTCAAGTTCTGAATAGGATTAGAAAATGCATTTAACATTTTTTCTATGCCCTTTAAGGCTAGTTTCACACTCATTCGGTTCGTTTCGTTTTCGGCAAATTCCGATAAGTGTGAAACGGTAATTCGGTTTGAATTCGGTACCGAATAGAAAACCGCATAGAACCGAACGCCCACTTGACTCTAATAAATTCCATCAGGTTTCAATTCGTTGCTAGCGAGAGGCTACTTTCACACACTTTCCGTTCGGTTCGTTGCTAGGGAAACAGGAAAAAACAAAGTCTTTTACACACGCTTTTTTGTTTATATTTTAACCTGATATCGTGATTATCTTTTTCAAAAATTTCCAAGTCAAAATCATATGGTCAATTCATTTCTGTTAGTTCACAGAATAGTTATTTGTGCAACTAGTGCGCAAAGTGACAGTTTGCTGCACCGAAAGAAAGGCGAGGGCGGAATGGGTTCTTGAGTGCAGCAGAGGAACTTTGCGCACGTATTTCACATTAAGTTTTTCCTACAGTTACCATTGAATATGAAAAGTGGGTAATTATGGGTAAAATTGCCTGAAATGCATCAAATGTTTTTCTGTGTAATTTTATTATTGATAAAAACCTTAATCCTAAAATCCTAAAGTCCTCGTTGTCCTTGGTTATAATATCTAATACTAATAATTTGCTCGTTGTGCTTGGTTGCACCTCTGCTCACTATAGCAGCCCAGTCACTGTTACCAACTTCATTTTGATTTTGCTGCACTGTTGCTCCATATAACCTACTAAGTATTTTGCATTGCCATGTTGCAAATCTGGAGTGCAGAAAATTTTTTCCCGTACTAGAGCGGAAATAGTATATTTCGCACCTAGGGCCGAAAATGAGATATTTCCGGCTCAAAATCGGTTTTTAAGTCCGAGGCCGTAGGCCGAGGACTAGAAAAGATTGAGAGCCGGAAATACATTTTTGCCCATGGTGCGAACGCTATTTTTTCGCCACACCAAAAAAAAACTTCCCAATATATAAGAAATTAAAAAATAAATAAAATTCAAACAGCCTATTTTGATAGTTTGAATCTTGGTTATGACAACTTTCACTGTCAATTAATTTCAATATTACTAATTAATAATTTACAATATTGACAATATTTTTATACTATTAATATTTCGAATAATTGTTTGAATTTTTATAGCTCGCGCTTTGCGCCTGGTGCAATATCTCATGGATAGATGGATGAATAGAATTTTCATTACTATTTTGAAATAATGTGATTAAAAATTAATATAATTGCATATTTCACAGTTTTGTCTCAAAATATATCTAAAAATTGATTGAAATTTAAATTACGGTAACTAATATAAAAATAGCTAATAAAAGTCGAAATTCATCGACAAAAAAAAATGTCACTGACTGAGGTTCGAACCTAGATCATGTTTGTAATTCACTGAGCTTTGAGCTTTTGAGTACACGCCTTTACACTCTTGGCCATTGCATCTCTTGATCGAATTGGCCTGTAAGTCAGGTAACGTATGTAGGCTACTATAATATAGTGTAGCCTATACCGGCAAACTTGAAGCCGGTTTGCCGGCATTTTCACAACAAAATATTGCTCTGAAAATAGTTAAATCATAGAGAAAACATTCCAAGATTCAATCTTGAGTGGGCCTAATGTTTTCTCTATATGGTTTGATATTGAAGAAAAATTATCTAAAAGTTTTAATAATGAATTACGGAAAAATTACTAGGAATATTTTAGTCAAGGCTGAGTTTCACCAGTAGGCTTACTTAAACTTTAGATCTCTGCTGTATTTTCCTATTATTATTGTTGATTGTATTGCATTAAGAAGTGGAATTCGATAATAAAAAAGAAACAATTATTACTCTACCTCACTTTTAAATATTGATACAATTATTGTACTTTGATTTCAAATTCGATTCTTCACTTTTAAAGACTTGCGATACATACCTTTCTGACAATGGACAATGTAGCCAACATTATATTGTTGAGGCTATGGAGATATATCATCGTATTCTATTGTTTGATATCAAAAACACAATAATAAATATTAAATTATGAAACAGTAATTTATAAAATATATTATTATAGACATAATACCGCGATTCACGATACATAATTATATAGATTATTACAGTCATTATGAGATTATCTCTCTATGATTTTTGTGAGATCGGACACGATCAGCTGTTATTCAAGGTCATTTTACAGCCCTAGGGCTGTAAAGTTTTACCGGCCTGGTCGGAAAACAATCACTTTCGGCCTCCATATGACGCACGTAAACCAGCTCATTACATCCAAGTGTGGCGAAAAGTGATTTTTTGCGTTCTGTAATCAGTGCAGCAATGGCCACTTTTCAACGTAACTGTAGGAAATAGTATATTTCGCACCTAGGGCCGAAAATGAGACTTTTCTGGCTCGAAATCGGTTTTCAAGTCCGAGGCCGTAGGCCGAGGACTAGAAAAGATTGAGAGCCGGAAAAACATTTTTGCCCATGGTGAGAACGTTATTTTTCGCCACACTGAAAAATAAACAATATATATATATATGAGACTAATAAGTATTCTCATTGTCTACTATAAGCACTTCCGAAAGCAAAAGTGGAAGGTCATAGCTCTAGCAAATCTGAGGTAATCTGAATGAATATTAAGAAATTGTCCAAGTATTTTTATTTTTTTATTCTGATTTGTCTAGATAACCTAAAAGATTATGTTCAATTATGTAAGAGGTTGAGTTTATACTTTTTATTCTTCCAAATGACAATAAGATGATATTATTATAAATGTTTTATTATTGAATGATAAACACAAATAATGAAAAGTTTTTGATCAGCTGGTTTATCACACTTGAAAAAGTTTTTGATCAGCTGTTTTAGCACACTTGAAATTTGGCCAATCTGATGTGATCTGAATGTCAATGGAAGTTTAGGTTAGACGTTCTATCCTTCTCTGAAAATCTAATTATTTGAATAGTTTATAATATATAACTTATCTGTATTTTATTCATTTAAATAAAATGATAGTATATTATTACAGAATACTTTATTGAATTCTAGAAGCATAAAATGATTCCGTTTATCCACCATGTTCCGTGACAAACGCTTTACTAGGAAGTTTGAGGTTAGATTCTATTATACTCTGAAAATTGAATTTGAATAGTTTATATATAATATCTCATTTGTATTTTATCCATCCAAATAAAATGATAGTATCTTATTGCAAAAACTTTATTCAATTCTAGAAGCATAAACTGATTCCGTTTCATAAACTATTTTGTAAACAAAGTTCACATCAAATCAGAATCAGCTGACTTCAAGGTTATTTTACAGCCCTAGGGCCGTAAAAATTTTACCGGCCTGGTCAGAAAACAATCACTTTCGGCCCCCATATGACGCACGTAAACCAGCTCATTACATCCAAGTGGGGCGAAAACATTTTTTCTCAATGAATAGTTTGCTGAAAACATATGAAAGATATAAATTAAAACTTAGGGAGAATTTTTATTTTTCTTTTCCACGAATATTACATGATTTCATCAATGGAGAGAAGAGATGAAGTTTTTTATACCATGTGTCAAAACAAGGAACAAATTTTCAATTTAAAAAATAATCTCTCTGAACTTCCAAAATTAACATAAAAAGAAACTATTCAAATAATTCACAATTTTTAATTAACTTTAAAATTTTGTTGTTCAAGAAATAACATCTTACAATTTAACACCAACTGTTATATTTAAATATACCAGCATGAACTGTGAAAATCGAAACACAGCTGTGTTTGAGAAGAAAATACCTAATTAGAACCGTACGAATTAAAACCTGACATGTGTGAAAGCCTCATTCGTTTTCGGTAACGAGCCGAACCGAACCGAATGAAACCGAAAGCGTGTGAAGCTAGCCTTAGCATCAGGTAAAAGTAGATGAAAATTGTAGTGGAGTTATGAATAGAATTTATTGGATCAGAGAATGCATTGCATTTGTAATCTATAGTAATTAGTTGGTGGGAATTGGAATAAAATCGAATTTAAGATTTAGATGGATAATACATTTTCCAACAAAGATATCAATACTAGTTTGATAGAGATTGCCAGTTAGAAAACTTTAAACATTATATTTCAAAATGGGCATATGCCATGCTTCAACCATTTTCTAGACGTAGGTATCCTTTTCCTTTATCATTTCATGACCATTGTAATTTTGTGACTTGTTGCTAATAGATCAAACTCATCAATTTGGAAATTGGCATTTCAACAATAACAGATGCCACTGCATCATCTAGCTGAGTTTGCAAGATAGCACTAATGATGAAGAGAGATTAAAAACCGTGTAATTCGGATGAAAATAAAAATGTCAAATGACACTTTCTAGCAGCTAGAAGATCGGTGAGCTTTTTTGTGGAGATGCAGTTAATCTTTTTCAAGATAGAAGCAGCTCTTCGAAAGATCGACGCCTAATTGCATCCTCACTCATAAAGAAATCTGCCACCGACTATAGCTACATCAACTTAAAACTGTCAGCATTCCTTATGATTAAACATTGAAGCTCCCCATTCAACCGCTGCTGACAGGATCAAGTGAATCTCACTACAGCTTGATCAAGCTGTCACCCTTTTCTCCTTGCCTTAAAGACGTTGTCTACATGTTAGAACAAAAGCCTCATAGTCAAGTGGGTCGATAGTCCCATTCAAAGCTGACAAACAAACTACAATGGAAGAATGTCACATGAGCCAATCGAAAATTCCTCCCAGACATGCCCGGCATCAAGGCAAAATGAAAATTCCAATCGATATAGTTCTATCAATATTTCTTTTTCAAAGATGTCAGTAAATTATTTACAGGAAAACATTCCTTTTTTAACATGATAATATTCTTACTTTTTATTATGAATTATTTTTCGACACACCCAAGAAATATGTAAGAAGAAACAGAAAAAATGACGAGTAATCTAAATACTGTATTTTATAATATTTGTTTTTGGGAATGATACATAACTCAAAAGTTATTGAAAGTTGTCATGAGTATTAATGAAGGAAGATAATTCAATGTTAAACCAATGTATTTCAGGAGCATGTAGGAGCAAAATGTGTATTTGTGTAATACAGTTCGTTATAATTTTGTCATAATTATATTATAGTAGTTAAGAAATAATCTATAACGTTTTTTGGACAACTCTAATTCATTTATGAAGGTTACAGCAAATAAGATAAGCTTTTCCTATCGGGAATGCTCAAACAAGTTATTCATTTTGACAAATACAAGTTTCATTATCAACAATGCAAATTTAAAAGAAAAATCAGAACGGTTCTACTTTTTGAACTGTGATTTCTGAAAGATTCAAGAATGACAGAACAATAAGAAGCCACAGTGCTATTGAAAAATTCCTCATGTCACGTTTCATTCTCTTACTCATCTTCATAATAATGAAATGCCTTGGACCATTCATTCACCTTTGGAATGGGAATGTAATTAATTGTGTCACGGAACAAAACAGCCAGGCTGGAAACATTCCAAGTGACATACTAACAAAGGTAGCTGCACAACAATGATGGAGTTATATGTCTCCAAATTCTTTGTTTTTGGAGTGATACGTCTCAGCCCAAGTTACACCCTATAGGCTACTTCTTAAACCAAAAGATAAAGAAAACGTGAATAGGTTAGTATATTGTATCAATATTTGCACGCAATAAAACAAGATTGATAAGAACTACAGTGCTTGAAAAAATTATTATGAAATTTAATAATCAATAGGCTATAACTTACGGTACTTGATGTTAACTAATTTACTTAATATTATAGCTACCGTTTCTAAAACATACGTTTCCTTACTAACGTATTAATAAACGACATCACAAAGCTAGATTTGCATGTTAAATGAAAGCCAAATATGAATAGAGAAAGAACTGTGAATTTGAAATGGAATATTTAGGCCGATTATTGATTTTCTATCAGAAGTATTTTTCAAATTCCTAGAGGCCTTTCTTTATCAACATCTTGGTTACATATGAATAGTCTACCTTGACTCATTTACAGGAAAATAGAATAAAGAGTAACAATTCAATATAGTAGGCTTCTCAAGTATACATTGGTTGAGTGACTAGACAAGGACTGTTTTATATAGAATAAAATACTTCCAACTTGATTGTAACAGGAAAAAAATATGTCCACCTATATGAGCATTAAAATTTCAAACTAACTATGGTGGAGTATCTAGTATCTAGATATTATTCTGCAACGAAATCATTCACTTCAAGTTCTAGATAGATGAGCAAAGAGGATTCATTGAATAATTGAAAAATAATTTTAGACAATGATGGAACAATTTTAGACAAGCCTAGTTTGGTGATAGAGAGTGTTCAAGGTTAAGCACCAATTATATTTGCTAAAATATTCTCTTATACAACACTTGAACATTAGTTCCGCAAACCACAAGATTCATAGAATGTATTAAGTCAGTGAGTCTCTATATAAAATAAGACAATTGGTGGCAATAAGATATTTTAAATGTTGAAATAAAATTTTAATCTGTTCTAGACTAACAAGACCGTATAGAATAAAAGCAGATTTTAAAATTTTGAATATAAAAAATGTCAAAACTTCTGTCAAAATTGATGCACAAAACAACAGGCCGTTGAGGCACTTTAAAAGTAATTTTAACCGATATTTGCAAATTTGAAGAGTTTCACAATCTACCTTCCTCTATATTGATAAAAGGATACAGTTCTTAAAATGTGATCCTACCGAGCAACAGACTGCAGCCTAAAATGCACCATGCAAGACGATCTTACATAAAGTGGAATGGAATCCATGGGACATAATAGCTTATGTTTCGCTTTCACATTCTACTGTCACAGACATAGATCAAGCAGAGCGATTAAAACATTCTTTTCAACTGGAAATTCTCAGCAAACAATTTACGTTTACTAAGTACTAACTGTAATATCGTTTACAACCCAGTTATTAAACTAGTAAAATTTAATGGGTTTATTGAAAAATGTTTATAATTTCCTATTGACATAGCTTCTCAACAAGCTCCAATTGTCCACATGATTGCATAAAAATTGCATAATTGCACAAAAGCATAATCTGTATTTTGTTCAAATTGCCAGTAGGCTATCTATATAAGAATTCAATTTCTCACAACCAAAATTATTTGAACATAAGGATGTTGTATTGCTTTATAAACTTATGTCTCATCCCATTGAAGACCTTCTTCGGCACTTCTTCTTCCGTCGATGAGAAACATGTAGTTTTTTTTAATAATTAGCTTTAGCTGATTAAAATTGCTGATAATTCCAGTTGAATAATTGCAAATGATGAACAATATCGATGGTTAAAAACTTGGAAATTGACATGAGTTTATGGAAAACGTGATTTATCACAAATAAAATTGCAGCACACAAAATTAAACAATTTCTATCACCATTCATGGAAATCTATAGGCCGAACATGATTATTGGAAAATTCGACTAAACTAAGTTTTATACAATAAACATTATTTGAAATGAATCGAAAGTTGTAATTTTCCCCACAATTTCATAGTATTCTTTCTGACAAACTGATTCGACATTTTTTCTCGACAATAACAAAAGTTTCAAATATCAGCACAGCGTAATATGATATTCATGGTTCACCGCGGAAAATAAGACTCAATTTCATAAGTGTTGAGAAACATTACAGTATATTCTTCTCATTGAATCGTCGAAAAGAAGATGAATTTTGTGAGCCAATAAGGCCTATTTTATTAACATGAACTAAACCAAAATTTAACATTTTTCAATGATGAATTGCATACTATTAAAACTTGGTCTTGCTTGATATGGTTGAAAGGATAAATAAATTTTATACATAACGTGATATTGTGAGTTATAGCTTTTTACTGCGAATTAAGGGAGAGGATTTACTACCATGGTTCTTGATTTTCAAACTGATACGATGAGGAAAAAATCACCTTACAAGTCGTCAATTAAGGTCAATTACTCCATTCATAGCCTACTGACATTTTTTAAGTTTTAAAAAATAGTACCGTATTCATCAGCCCACATGCAAATAGGCTATAGATTTCAATTGGTGAATTTTCATTTTTGTCAAATGTAGGGTTTCACCAGTTGAAAAGGTTTCAATATTCACTTCAACACAAGTTTACAAGCCGGTAAACTTATAAAAACAATCTTATTCCTGATGAAATCATTGATGGCCCTGCGAAGACCGACGCGGTAAGCGGGAGCGGACAGTCCCTACAATCCAAGTTGAGATTTGTCAGCGGGAAAATCGTTTCGGAAACTGCACTTTTCACACCGACTCGGGCACTAGCCGAAACGATAGTGTTAGTAAAAGCATAGACGAATAATGAAAAGCTCTCTTTTCTCTATGGTTCAACAAAGTCGAAAATAAATTGAAACTGTTTCCAACAACTCATAATTCTCTTTTTACAATATAAACTTAGTAAAATGATAGAAAAAGGATTATTTTATCAAGAAATAGTTATTTGAATATCTAGAGTGAAAAGTGCTGTTTTTTCTCCCTGAGGGAAAAGTTTGAGGCCCGAGGCGAAGCCGAGGGCAACAATTTTCCTGAGGGAGAAAAAACATTTTTCACTTGTGATATACACAACATTTTTCCTCCACCTACATTTTTATAAAAACTGCAAATAAAATAATTTTTAAAAACGTACGTGACCAAACAATGTGTTACAACAAAACATAAAAAGTAAACAGAAACAGCTGGCTTGTAATCACAGTTCTCCTCCGACAGCGCTATCTGTCGGCAAAAGTTGTAACAACAATGACACAGCTACAGCTATGATGAAGTTCCCGTTTCAAATTTGATGTTTAATATTAAGGAATATTCGTTGGCTGGTATTTTGAATAGCATGGAATATAAAAAATAGCTATACATTTTTAGTATAGTGATATGAAGTTTGTAATAATTTTAGCATACAGACATATATTTCATATGTTGATCAAATCTGGTTGAGGTATTGAATTTAGTTGGCTCAATGACTGGCAACTCTGAAGCAACAAATGCCTCCTCATCTGAGCTTAGACCTTCTAACCTATTACAATGTAAGTTTTTAAAATAGAGATGCTTCCCATGTTATTTAAATGGAGTCACTTTTCCTCCCTAGGGAGTTTTTCTGTTTTTTACTACCAAGAGCGAAAAAGTGGCACTTTAGTATTATGTTTCAGGGAGTAAAGTAAGTACTTTAGACAGTAGGTGAAGGAAAAATACTGTTCGCTCAAATTATAGTCTGGATATAAGATGAGATTTGGTTTTCCAGTTAATCAAATATCGGCGTTGCCAGATTGCGTAAAATTAAGATTTTATCGTGCAAGTCCATATGACTAAATACATTCAATGTGACAGCATTGCTAGCCGATGAAGCGTTGTCAGATTGAATACATACATTACAATGGGACAGTGTTGTCACATTGAGAATAAATGAGCTTGCATGAGAAAAAGTCTCAATTATTCCACAAAATCTGGCAACGGCGTTTATTAGGTTGACTGAATGCTCAAGTTTTATTCAGACTATACAAATTAAATTTTCTTACAGTAATTATATGGTGGATTAACATCACAAACATACCTCATCATATGAAGAGCGAGAACAAAAAAATAGATTCTTCTGTACTTAAAAACACTATTCTCTATTTGAGGCACTTAATCACATATACATTAGAATTTTACAATTGTGTTTTAATTTTCTTCACACACACAATATCTGATGTAATGATGCTACAATTTTCCCTGTAAGCTATAAACACTGATCTGACGTTCGTTAAGCTCTTCATTAGCGTTTTTGCAAATTTCCCCAGCTGCCTACTGACGAGAAGCATTGCGCAGATTGTTCGTCTTCTCGAATTTGCTCCATTTCAGCTTCATTCACTAACTGTGCAATTTTCAATTTTATCCCTGCCTGTCTGGCACGAGAAAAAGTTTTTATTGTTTTTGAATAACTCAACATCAAATGGTCTGTTGAATCGAAATTGACTTGACTTTCATTCTCGAGTGATTGAGCCACGTTTTCAATATTTCTGCTGATGGATGTAGGGGAATGAACCAGTTTTTTTCTCTTGGAAGGAGGTTCGGAGGAAGGACCAGGGCTGTCCATTTCCAGCAACTCACATTCAAGCACATGGCCCAAGTAGGATTCATCTCTGTCGTCAGATACTTTGGTCTTTTCTGCTCCAAGGTAAGGTTTGAACTTTTCCATCTGAGTAGCCCAAGTCCATGTTTTGTAATTCTTTTTTGCTTGTTCAATGGTAGGTTTGGTAGCCTTCAGATACTTCACATATGTGTCCCGTAGATTTCTCCATTTTTTCTTCAACTCGTCACCTAGAAATAGAACACGTTTTTAATAATACATTTATTTTAGCTACCAAAAGACTAGTTTACTGATAATTCTTCAACACAAGACAGTAGTGCTGGAAAATACTTATATTCATTTATGATTATAATTGGTCATCATCTTTCAGATGGAGTGATCCGTGGTCTAGTGGATAGAGTGCTTGCGTAGCAGCACAGAGATCCCGGGTTCAAACCCTCTCAATACCAAACGTTTTTTTAACCAGATCACTCCCGTGTTATCGGATGGGCACGTTAAACTGTCGGTCCCGGCTGAAGTATGACAGTCGTAAGGCCCATTGACGGCTTAAATTATATATTCAGGCGGTGGGACCTTCCCGCAAGGGACTCCCCACCAACAAAAGCCATACGAATTTACTTTTTTATCTTTCAGATATTCTAAGGCAAATGGAATCAGTATATTAAGGTACATTACCAAATGTCTGTATATTACCAATGTCTGTGTGAGTGTTTCAGGGTTCAACCACAGAATATTTGCCCATAATAACCCATTGGACATACGAGTTTGGAATGTGTATGATTCTTGAGGTTTGTAATGCCACAATACAAAGGTTGTAATTACTTCCCTGAAACCACACAGGGAATTTAAGCACAGTCGGCAAAGGACTTATGCAAACAATGGAGCTTCCCAAATTGTGTGGTAGGTTAATCATGTCACTAATAAGATACCATGAATCATGCGCCTGGTACTCCCGTTGGAAGGGTGACCGTTTGAGCCAGCTCCTCTGATCATGAGTTGTAAAATCCCGGTGGTTCGGAACCCAGCTGAAACTGTAGGTCCACTCATCTCTCATCATCATCATCTGTCTCATTACCCACGCTCAAGCCTAGAGCTCATGTGAGGATCACCCTCAGCAAAAAAAAAACTTCCCTCTCTTTGGCACTCTACCCTATACTCGTGTTATAACTTTTATAACTTTATTGCTATACTTTTATTATAAATAGATTTGATTAAACCTGGAATTAGCTTACTACTAAAATATTTCATTGAAACTTACCTGGAGCATCAAGTGTCTTGCCAATGTCCTCCCAAATCTTATCCCTCTTCCATACGTTTTTATAGTCCTTGTGGTTGATGTCGTACAACAGCGGAAATGTATAAATGACTTCCAAAAAAAGTTCAGTGCTTGACGGGCTCGTCATGGTTGAATCGTGAGAATTGCAAATTATATTTTCTAGTTAGCCGCAAAATAAGGTGCGCGAAGTCCGCTCCCGCATCGTGCCCGTTTCCCGCAGTCAGTTAGCAGTGAATAACGTCCCGTCAGGGCACTTATCACATACCGCTCCCGTTTACCGCAAGGCTCATCATAGGATAATCAATTTTGATAACCCATAAACACTAATCTAACGCCTCATTTCACATTTTACTACTGTTGATTGACAAAAAATCTAGCCTACAGTAGCCTATTCAGTCTTAATACAAAAAAAACGACCTCACAAGTAAACAATAAGTCAAAGTTCACTTATTTTATAACCTAAAAATTGATCCTACAATATACATGGAGTAATCTTCATTTGACATGTCAACCTAATATACTTGGAAAGAAAATATATATTGTTAGAAATATGGCGATACAGAGTCTCAATAAATTATAAACTCCAAAGAATGTCAACCTTATATAGGCCAACTACAAACTATTGTAGAATAGTTGACAGTCCCTTTAACAGTTCCTGAATTTGAATAGACACCTCACAAAAACATGTTTATTTCACTATGTTCTAAACCTTCAAAGCACTAAGTTAGTCGTAGTGAGAAATAAAAAGGGAATAGACTTTTAAAGGATTAAAACTAATGAGAATATGGGCGACTATAATAAATAGTACAGGCAAGTGGAAATGAAAGGAAACACAGCAGACGACGCATCAACCCATCAACAGCTGCGATGCGATGCGAACGCCATGCCACAAAGCAACTGGCATTTTAATACGAGGGGGACGGATAGGGGGATACGGGACTGTCCTGCTCAATCGAAGTGACTTGAGTTTGCGCAGAGCACTAGTGTGATTAGTCGCGCAGTTCCGACAACCACACCACTCTAAAATACCGGTGCGAATCGTGTGCGGGAGCGGGGACATTTATTTCTAGGCCGTCCCGACAATTTCTAAGCTCTAAGCGGGAAAATTTTAAAATTAACGATCGTCCCGCGTGCTGTGACGGACATGACTAGTCAGTGTCCAGGCGCATCCAGGGGGGGGGGAATATGGGGATCTATCCCCCCCGAAATGAATCCTAAATTTTTTGTGGCTGGATCAGCCAAAAAAATGAGTATATAATGCCATATTTTTGCTATATTGTAACTAAGTGAGTCGATAAATATATAAGGGATGAGAGAATAACACTGCAATAGCAATGATAATTAATTATTAATAATTATAAGCTATTTTCTTATAGACAGTGAGTTGTCTAGTCTCTAGTGTGTACTGTCTAGATAGCAGGGGTTAGAGGAACTACAGATACCACTTCAAAATTAGTTTTTTTACCATCTATTATTTAAAAAAAAATTAATACCGGTATGGCTTATATTGTTATAGTTGATTATAGTTTATCCAGTTTAATGCATATCCTTAAACAAACCTCCAGCTTTGCTGCAGCTTCTTCTAGAGAGTACCCCCCATCCCCCCAAAATTTCACAGTTATGATAAACGGGCGTAGTTTTCGTGGAAAGGTGGGACACTTCCTAATAATATTAAAAAAATTTTATCGCCCACCCAAAAAATGTGATTTTGAGCACTTGAGTAGAAATCATGAAAATTTGAACAAGTTGTTAATCAAGTTAAAACCAAGCCTTTAATTTAAAGTTGACTGGAAAATTTATTGAAGCATTCTAGCTTGTTATCTAATAATGAGTAGGCTTTCTGCAAAATCACTATTTTTTAAAACAATTGAATCTTTGAATGGCTATTAAAATTCTACTCCATTCCATTATTTTTATTTAATCAAAAACTCATAGATTATGACATTTTCAAGGGGAAATCGAAATAATAAATGGCCTACTGGAACACCAAGTAAACTTGAATGGAAAATTTGTTTTCATGTGATATGGCATAAAAACGCACCAACTGGAACCCCCGGACCCCCCTTTTGTTAACTGAAAATCATCGGTGATGCTAATCGCAGTGATGTGCAGCTGTGAACAATGTTTTACTTCAATAACACATTCAAACCTGTATACAGTACAGTATTCAAGTAGAATATCTTACTTTTGCTTAGCCTATCCTTCTCTTTGTTTGACATTTGAAGTTTGAAAAAAATGAATGACATTCATTTAGGGAAGTGAACCTAACTTTGAAATTATTTGAAACTTTAAGTAATGCCTGGCAGTATTTGAGACAACATTATAGCTGTATTGATCCAGATATAGTGTTGTGTGGAAATGACAATACCAAGTTTTGAAATAAAGGGTCGATTGAAAGGTATAATATTACAAACTTCAGAAAACCAGTCAAGAGAAAAACTGAAGAGTACTGAAGTCTAGACTTGACCTAGACTATTATCTGGTGAGTCATGCTTTCACAATAGGAGTTGATGTAACAATCGCTGAAGTTATCTAGGCATTGAGGACAAAAATAAATTTTAATGAAGGAATCTGTAGACGCCGAACCGTGAAATCGATGAGCTATTTCCGTTTCCATTATTATCTCTTTTTCCAGACTCAATACCATCTAGAAACTCAAAGCGAATTCACTCTGTACTAGGAACAGATTTGAAAACGAGATTTATAAAAGTCGGAAAAGCTATTTGGCTACTCTGAAGACTCTCAATGTGAATTTTAGCCTAAGAGCTGGGATAATTTCCTTAAACACATAATCTTATCTATAACATAGCCTTCCGACTTGAGAGACTGATCAGTCCAATCAATGCTTTCCACATGTAAAGCTATAATAAAATTCTAAGATTCAGACTACTGTTAGTAAATAAAAACTTTGATATAGTCACAGTTTTTTTTTTTTTTTTAAGATTACGTCCTAAAGACTCCAGTCATGGAGTATAAGACAAGTCATGTTATTACATAATAATTCTAACACTAAGTAGTTCAACCTAGTTTAGGTTTGAAAGGAATTCTTGTACACTATAAAAAGCTCTATCAACTAAATATTTTTTAATTTGTTTTTTGAAAATCTTCAAATCATCGTTACTTTTCAAGATTTGAGGTAGCTTGTTATAAAATTTCCTACCAATATAATCTGGTTTTTGTTCAAATAACCTACTATTGTGACCCATTATATGATAATCTGCTCTGTTTCGCGTATTATACTCATGAACATCTGAATTCTGGATCACACCACTCGTTTTCACATGCATTACAACTTCATATACATACAAAGATGGCACAGTTAATAGACCAAGCTTTTTAAATAAAGGCCTACAAGAGTCTAACCTATTCACTTTCTCTATACATCTGAGTGCCTTCTTTTGAATCTTAAACACCCTGTCCATATTTTGTTGAGATGAATTACCCCATACTAAAATAGCATACCTAATATGAGATAGTATAAGTCCATGGTAAGCAGTTAACAGTAGTTTTTTATCATTCAGCCTAGCAAGCTGCCGCAGGACAAATACCCCAGATGATATCTTATTACATATCCTCTCAATGTAAGGATGCCATGTTAATTTCCTGTCCAATAAAATTCCCAAGAATGCTACTTTCTCTTCTTGGTCTAATTCATTTTCCTCTACAAACACATTTATTTCTCTATCCTCTACTGAATTATATTTACTTTTGAATTGTAGGAATTGACATTTCTTACTATTTATTGTTAATTGCCTTTGCTTCAAGAATTGGAAAATTGACTGTACTCCAGTAAAAGCATTTATTTCTAGACTATCTAATAAATAATTGTTAAAGATAAGCGATGTGTCATCAGCAAACAACAGAGCTCTGTGATCTTTTAACTCTTTTGGTAATTGGTTCACATACAACAGAAACAGTAAGGGACCCAGAATTGAGCCTTGAGGTACTCCAGCCTGGACCTCCAGTTTTTGAGATTTAATTTTACTATTTCATTCCCATCCACCTTGGTAAGCTCAACACACTGGTTTCTACCTATGAGATATGATTCAAACCATTTTAGTTCTATACCATTCACACCTACAGTTTTTAGTATTTCCAATAATATTCTATGGTTCACACAATCAAAAGCTTTGGATAAATCAAGAAATATTGCGGCTGCCTTCTCACCTGAATCTATTATATCTATTAGTCTTTCAACAAGGGATACTATTGCAGTCTTAGTAGATTTCCCTTTCTGGAACCCATGCTGTTCATCACATATGAAATTAATTTCTTCCAGGTGCATCAATAGCCTATTTAAAACTACTCTTTCAAAAATTTTACTTATTACATTTAAAATACTAATGGGTCTATAATTTTCAACTCTTTCAGAATCACCGCTCTTGAAAATTGGCAAAATTTTTCCTTGTTTCAGATCATCAGGGAAAATACCCTGCTCTAGTGAAGTATTAAGGAGATGCAATAAAGGGTCCAGTAATTCATTTTCACATTCTTTTAAAATTTTGCTTGAGACCCCATCCAATCCTACTGTTTTTTTGTTATTCAATTTTTTTATTATTCTTGACAACTCATCTCTTGATAATGGATGAAATTTAAATACCTTTTCAATTGGCTCAGCATTTAATGTAGTTGTATTATAAGTATTAGTGTTCAGTGACTTTTGGAGATTATATGCAACCTGTTGATAATACTTATTGAAAAAGTTACAAATGTCTATACTATCATCCATATGATTTCCATGTTCATCGATTATCCTAGGGACATTAGTAACTGTATCTTTTTGAGCTGCTCTCCTATTTCTATTAATTACCTCCCAAACAGCAGAGTTAAAATTGGTACTAGTTGTTAATATTTCAGCTGTTTTCTTACACTTAGCTTTCCTCACTTCTTTTGCATAGTTTTTCTTTAGACATTTGTATTTGACTTCACTCGGAACATCCCTCACTAATTTAAATTCCTCATAAGCTTCCCTAACAATATTTCTTTGAGTAAGAATATCTTCAGTTATCCATTCATCTACTTTGTTTAATTTACTTTTTACTTTGACTTTTTTTATTGGACAGCATACACTAATGTGAAATCTTAGAGTATCAATGAATTGCTTATATTTGTAATTTAGGTTACAACTGTTATAAACACTACTCCAATTTTCTTGAAGCAGTTCCTGCTTCAAACAATTTATATTTCCTAGCTCATATTGCTGAATTTCTTTCACAAAAGTTTTTTTTCTGCTTGGATTCTGGCCCTGCAACTTAACATCTAAAATTTGATAGTTATGATCTGATAGATCTGAGCTACCTAACCTGACATTACAACCTTCTATATTTGTGAGGATATTATCAATAATTGTCTGTGAAGTTCGAGTTACTCTTGTATATTCGTGGACCTTAATTCTAAATTATTCATATTAATAATATCTCTAATATCCTCTGTCATTTTATCCTGCCTGGCAAAATCGGTATTGAAATCTCCTACTACTATAACATTTGTGAAACGAGCAGTTGTAATTTTCAAAAGTGTATGGAGCAGCTCACAAAATTTTTGCCAGTCTCCATTTGGTGACCTATAGATACCTAACACTGCTACCTCAAATCGATCATCAATTTTTAACCTTAGTCCCGTCACCTCTAAATCCATCTCAACAGAAAATCTCTTAACAAAATCCAGTTCATAAGTTTGGGTATGTTTAGCATTGCTAGTGAATATACATACACCACCACTTCTATGAGCTATTCTACAAAATTCTGATCTCAGTGAGTAGCCTGGAATCCTAACTTGATTCATTTCCTTTATTTTTAAGCCATGCTCTGTGAAAATAACAATGTCAGGATCCTCCTGTTTAAGAAATACTTCTAATCTGTCAATTTTGTTGCGAAGATACTGAATATTTTGATGATAAATACTAAAAACCTTACCATCTTGTGCTACTCTATCTCTAGCATTTGTAGCTATTTCCCTTTCCCTGTTTTGAGCCAATTTACTAAAAAATCGTTATTTGTTTTTTTGACTGTTTTTAAACCAGAGGATTGCAAACGGCTTTCAATCAGCTCTGCCAATCTATTACAAAAGATTACTTTGCCAGATCGATTTAGATGCAACCCATGATTAGTGAAGTTATGTCTTTTCAGCCTTTCATTTAGAAAACAAATCCCCAGTTGTTTAGAATTCTTATTTTTTAGGCTGTTGATTGTATTATGGATTGATTTGTTTGTCGAATTGATTGCTTCATTTAATTCTGGCCTATCAAACCTATTAGGAATAGTACTTATTATTAAGTTTGTTTTTTTGCTGAGTGGCACAATTTCCTTGATTTTTTCTGTTACTTGAGGAAGATGATTCAAGTTAGGTTCATTTATATTATTTGAGCCACCCAGTACAATTAGATAGTCATTTTCATCAAAGTCTTTAGTTTGTTCCCTAGCTGACTCTACAACTGCATTAATTGATGCACTTGGCTTGAAAAAACATTGGACATCAAATTTATTTTTTAATCTTTTATCAAGGAGATCACTGCAATCACGTCCATGACTGGACGTCAGTAGCAGAACTCTCCCTTTCCTATCTTTATTTCCCTCAGCTATATTTTTGGTTGCTGTCTTCAAAACCTCACTGTACGTTTTATTTCGACCATTTTCAGAGCATTTCCCATCATTTAGGTTAGATACTATTTTTTTGCATTTGGACGGAGGTTCTATCATACATTTAGTATTATCAAATTTAGATTTTAGTTTCTTTATTTCCTCCGACATTAGACTACATTGATTTTTTAGATTTAGTATTTCTTTTTTATGGTCTTCATCTTGTAATTTTATAATCAGTTCCAAAGATTTAATTTCTTCTACCATCCCTAACCTTTCTTCCTCAGACGTTTTTAGAGTTACTTCTAATTGGTTTTTTAAATTAGTGTGGCTACTTTGTAGTTGAGCAACTTTTTCGGCTAAAGTAGTTTGAGGAACTGGGGTTTTTGGTTTTGGCGTTTTTGAATTTTGGTTTTGGGAACGCGTAAGTACTCCCGCAATGTGTACATTTCTATTAATAACCTTCGGTGTTCTACTTGAGCTCATCTTCCTATCTAAGAAATTATATTACTTGCAATAATAATAATTGATTTATAAATGATAGGATTTTAATTTGGTTATAATTTTAGTCAAGTAAACTATTACTTAGTCAGTAATATTCAAACTATTTGATTCGAATAATAAGTTTAGAGCCGATGTCCAATACTATAACTATATTATTTGTATCACATAACTCAATTTCAATAATATACGATATAACTTAGTCATAAAAATTATGATACTGTACTCACAGATCATACGCAAAATATACAGAAACCAGTCCTTACCTGCAACAGAACAAATAAAATGATTAATAGGCAAAATTAAATGGATTAAAATATTGAGAATATGTTACTAATATCGATTACAGCTGTGAAAGAATTGAATTTTCTTATTCGCATCAACTGTATTACAGTAGAATAATTTTGAAGTGACACAGGCAAGGAAAATATTGTGACATGCATGGGTAGCCTATAAATAAGATATACTGTAATAATGTTAATAAAAAGTGGACAGCACTGAATAAATAATAGAATGTTTCCTTAGTGGAATGTGTACTTCAGGTTACTGTAGCGAGAGATAGTGTGGAGAGATTCATGATCAATAAGATTAGAATATATATATATATATAAAAAAAACATTTATTACAAATGAATTTATTATATTGAAATGAAACAAAAAATAAAAAAGAATAGCTCAGGGTACTTCGCTTCTACACAGTTAGCCTAGTAGCCTATCTACAAAGATTTGGAACAACCATCGGCCACGCTGATGGTATTTGAGGTTGTGCAAACGGATAGAAAAGTATTCACTGGTGATGTTTTCGATTTGAATACTATCAAGTTTTCGCGGGATTTTTTTTTCCAATTATTACTTTTTGATATATTATGAGCGCCTAAATTTTAAAAAATGACTGAAAATAACGTAAGTTGAGTTATTTCTGGTATTTTTTTGAAAATGGAATAACTTTCTCAAGAATTTATATTTTCAGGAATTTCCTTTTCTATTCAATCAAAAAATCATGAAGAGTTAATTTATCCTCAAAATTCCATGGATTTACATCTTACCGAATTTGAAATGATCTGTCCCAAATATTTAAACTTTAGGCGCTCATATTTCAAAAAGTAATAATAGGAAAAACATTTCCTGAGAAAACTTTTTTCTATTTTGATACCTTGATAGTATACAGATCGAAAAACTTTGAAAAATATTACAATAAAGTTTTTTTAGCCTGTTGCCTTAGGAAAGAGGCTTTCTGATTTCATATAAGATCTCATTCTCCTTCGATATAAATAATAAATAGCAATAAAATTAGATTATAAAATTCATAACTCATGAAGAGAAAATGTTTTAATCAAGAGAATAATTTATTCTGTTCAAGTAGAAATGAGAAACAAAAATTCAATTTAGTTACCTCATCCATCGTAAAAAGAGTTCATTTTTTAACTGCTTCAATGGCTAGGTACCTTTCTAGCTACGTACGATTCCAGAATAGAATAGAAAGGCTATTGACTTTGTAGCCAAGCCAAAGATCATTTGAGCATTGACATTCAACTGTATTTAAATTTGTCCCATTAACAGAAAAAGGAACGTCAGAGATGGCAAGGAATCTGGTTTTTCAATTTTTCTTTTTTAAGGATTTGTACTTAATAATGATGTAGTTGAAAGTTGTTCATGCTATCAATAAAATTCATTACTAGTTACTCTGGAATCCCAGCAAGAGTGCTTTTTGAACTCTTCATGATCCACCCAATAACCCATTTCTACTTCAATTTTACGTGTTATTTTAATCTTGACAAAATTCTTCCTATTATCCACCAAGTACTGATCAAGGATTAATACTTCTAAATTATTGAATTACTGAATAAATTGTAAACTAATTTTTCTACAACTGCACGTAAAAAAAGAATTTACATACTCAATTCTCCTCGTAAAACAGCTTATTTCTGAGGATAATCTACTTTTTCGCTCGCTAACCATCTGCGCATGCACAGTAGATTTACTTTACGCTCGCTAATCATTCGCGCATGCGCAGAAGAGTTTCTTTACACTTGCTAATCAGCTGAAGATAAGCAGCTCGCCAAAAATAGGTCAGATCTTAACCTAAAAAGTCGGTAATTAATAATAATAATAATAATAATAATAATAATAATAATAATTTCTCTGGATGTTGGACGACACATCCAGAGGAGTTTATCCATAAATTCAGGAACATTACATATTATTTTTTCATACATTTTCAATAATATAACAATATAACTCCGCCAGATATAAGTAATTCAACAGGTTTGTGCAGTTGTAGAAGAAATTTTGTATGTAATTCGCGCGTAATGCTTCTTTATCGCTCTAGCAAAATTAGATAACTGATTTGCGTGAGCGATAAAGTCGCGCATTACGCTCTTAATACATAAATAGCTATTTTGGTTGTTGGACATTCTGATTACTGCTCATCAAAACAAAACATAAATTTACTTCTATTGAACAACAAAAAATATAGTCAATTACTGACAAAAGAATACATAAGCAAGCAAACATTTATTAGGTACGTGGTATGTATTTAGATGGGACAGTGATTGTAGCTTAATGGCAGTGATAGTAATATGTTTCATATTTATATTGTGATAGTGTACACTTTATAGTATGGGAGTCAAATAGATCTCTTTATTATAATCGAACTGTCAATCAAACTCGCTTCTAACTTAAATCTGTCTTCAAATTCGATGCTTTCTCTACTCGTTGTGCATTCTCACTCTCTGTTCCAGTTCCAATTGAATAAATATAGCCTACCCAGCTCCACAGTAATTCAAAAAGAACAAAATAACGGTTGGGTTCAACAAGCATATAAGAGAAAAATATATTTTTAGAACGTTTATGATAAACAATTATCTAGGAATATGGGTAAGTACTGAACACATGAGAATATTGAAGATGTAATCTTCTCATAAAGAGTCATTAATACTCGTTCTTATCAGAGTCCAAATCCCTATTGATTTAAGAGTAGAAACAAATCAACCAATGGATAAATCACTCTGTCAGTTTGCATTCTATAATATTGGTTATAATTTTATTTTTCTGATAGGCCTACCTTTAAAAAAATAAATGCCTATATTGCTCAAGTATACAGTATTTGAAAGTTTGCACATGGGCCTAATCCTTATATCATTGAAGTACCTACTCAGTCATCTTTCAATTCATCAATATAAATATTTAAAACAATTCTCTTTGAATCTTGTTGATGCTAATGCAACAGATAATGTCAACAATGAATGCGACAGACCTTGTATTTTTCAAAGTGAACTACACAATGACGTGCCTCTAGATGGCTAACACACATTTTATGCACCTGCTATTGAGATACAAATGAAGCATGAAAAATTCCACATGCGATGTGTTGTGTTCTAATACCGGCCTTGACTATTCCAAAGTCAAATATCAGTTCTATTTGAATGTAAAGTTGAAGTGGAAATATGATGTTCTGAAATAATACGTTGAAAAGAAAAAGTTATGATGCGTTTCAACAAGAAAAATAATCAATAATGATTTCAGACAGTTGTTCAATATACGAACGCCTTTAAATGAAAATGAAATCAATGAACGTTGGAGTTTGGGAATAATTTGAATTGAAGAGCACTTGACCTAAAGAGATCAGACAAGCTGTTCACTTGAAATTGAAATTTCAAAGAGCAATCAAGCCAGACTTGTTTGAATGCGACCTGCACTATTCATGAGTCCACCTTATTTGAAGAGAAAGCATCGATAGAGCACAAAAGAAAATCAGCTGCTTCTATTGGTTGTTGAAGAAAACCTTGACAGGAAACTGGTTCACTTGTCGATAAAGGAATGCTACCGTAATTCAAGTGAGCTGTCATTCAACTTCACCGCCATACACTGACAACGATCTGTTTCACAGGAAAAAAATACCAAGCCAAGTTCTAACAAAAGTGTAGTATGACACAAAAAATCACTATGAAACTTTGGTTCAGCATGTGAAATTCCATTCAAAACTCAATTTGTCACATTCATTTCATTACATAATTCCAGAGTGAATAATATAGGGTATAATTTATTCACCACAGCCAAGGTAGCTTATAAATAGAGTAATGATGGTTTTTATCGTTTACAAATTAATCCTTGGTTCTCCTAGAACTAACTTTGAAAGTTTAACAATATTTCAGAAGAGAATGTAAATAAATGAGAAATCGAAAAGTACCAAGTACATCTTAGATACTGTATACACGTATCCTATGTACCTCACAATAAAGTAGATTGAGAAAAATGTTAAAATTAACTTATTTCCGGCTTATTAACGATTTTTGGCATCCTCGTCCAATAAATCTCAATTTGATAATATGTAATCGGAGTTAGCCGCTCAAAATGAACAATAACTAGCGAAATAAATGAAAAATGCAAAGAAATTGTTATTTATGAAATAAAAGTCATGAAGTACACAGTCAGTTTCTTATTCTATCCTTTTCCTTTGAATATTATAGGTTTAATTCAACTCTCTACCAAGATGAACTGGCATTTTAATAATTGAGTGAGAAAAAAAACGAACTATGATCAATGACAAAGCAGCATACAGCGAGAATATAAATATAAAATGCATTGTCAAGTATCTAATAACATGGACGAGTGAATAGTGAATGTTCTACATTGGTTTCCAGGTTGCTGGATACTGAACTGCGTTGCATGAGCGATGAGATGACTCATGGTCATGGTTGCAGTGGAATTGAAACCATTGATGCCTCTCCCCTCCCACAACACGGCGATGCGCTCCAATGCAAATCAAAAGCCAAGTGTTTTTGACCGAATTTAATTTACACATATGATCGACTACAATCACATAGCTCAACAATAGTTGCTTGAAAATCATCTATTACAAGAGAAAATAATTTATTCGACCAGAAAAATTACATAAATTGTACAAAAAATTAACTTTAATTATCTTTATTCCCATAGTTGATCGTACATGAGCTTCATAGCCCTGGATGATGGAATTAAACTTTATGTTATTATAACTTGACACATAACTAAAAACTCATTCGTTCAGTAATAATTTTTTAATTGCTTTTTTTTCTTCTGAGGATGATGTCTAGGCTTGTGCATGGACGATGGAAGGTGATTGAATTGACGTACGAGTATCATCAAATCATGATTGATTACCATCATACAATTTTAGTGGTTACTAAGTTCTTAATCCCTGCTAAATAATGAATTTGTCATAGCTAACAGTCAGTGAAGCTGAAATCAAGCAATCAACCTTTCTACGGGAGTACCAAGAGCATGTAGCTTATTTAATCTGAGCGATGTATTGATAGTGAGATAGTGGACGAAATGTTGTTAGGGTACAGTAAGGTCTGGTTACAAGGTAAACAAGGTTTGTGCTTCATTTTTGACTTGGGACTTTGAAGACTAATTGTGAAAAATGTCTCATACTAAAGAGAGAAATTTAATATGTTTGGGTGATATTGACGGTTTTAGCTACTTCTTGATCCTTATATGATTTGGTAAGAACTGTTGATTTATGAGTCAGACAGTAGAACGTTGATAATATACTCGAATATGGTTTCATTTTGTCATAGGTCAACCAAATATTGAGTATTGAAGCATAATTGATTATTCTAATAAATTGCATAATATTAAATCTGTGGAACAATTTTATCTCCTTGCTGACATTCACGGATCAAGACAATTTAAGAAATAGGTACTCAAGTCTAAAGGAATATTACAAGCCTGAGAAAACCAAATCATCAAGCTTTGCCTGGTGTAGCCTATATTGATTTTCTTGTAATTTATGCTGTTACTTTATAAGATCCCCACCAGCTACCAATGAAAACCTTCGCACTTGTTCGTGCATACTTCAGAAGACGGATTTCCTACCGGTAAACCTCACAGTCCTCACAGTTCGCAGCTGTCACTCTCATACACCATCACTCCCTCTTTGTTCTCAGAGACCCTCTCTTCACATTTTCGACCCTCGGAGTACATGCAAGGGCCTGCGCCCCAACTATATTAATGTTTGTATTGCAAGTGCATGGGGGAAGACATGCTTTCCTATTTTGATGCTTTTCTTTCAATCCAAAATGAAAACAACATTGAGAAATGCTTTCACAAAAACTATGGTTCGAACCTTATGCTGACAAGCATATTTATTACAAAACAATCATATTTGATAATATGTTTCTACTTTATAATAATTTATTATAGATAAGTTTTTAATAGCCTAATGCTTCAAAAAATAAAAAACGTTTTTATTTATAACGGATGATCTTCAATTTTTAATTGAAATTTGTCTTTGAAACCTTAACCTTATTGAGGATAGAGCTACCGAACTCTAAACATCTTGAATTAAGCTGACATTGATTTTCTATAGGATCAAGGATGATGATCATATAACTAAGATGGTATCTATGTAGTTCAATAGATATGAATTCTGTGTTGATGATGCTACTACCTGTATCATTGAACGCTAGAGTAATGAAGAGTGAGAGAGAGCTCAATATAGATCAAGTGTTTGTAACAAGATAGAAGAGAGACAAAAATCGTTTGACAATTGATGTTCGAAGAAAGAATGGCAGACCTTGGCCTCGCATTCCGATCCTTGAGGAATAACAATGTCCTAACAAACTGAGACAGTTTCTGTTTAAAATTTATCGAATGAAGTAATGACTCACTGGTATCTATGTAATCGATAAAATATTTTTAAGCCTGAGAGCTTCAGGGGAGACACCTAATACGGCTGCACCTCCTCTTCTCATAGGGCGTTTTTGGAAATTTGGTTAATTTAGAAAGTCCTTTAACATTCCTGGATGACGCAAAGACTACAGGAATCTCGGTAGAAACAATCATGGTACCTGAATTACTGTCTTATAAAGTTATCTATCTACTACAAATAGTATACATTGACGTTAAAACAATTAAAAGATTAAATGATTGAAACATATTGAACAATATCCAAACAATTAGAACATTTCAACAAAACTAATCTCGATTTAATACTAGCCGCGACTGCTATTTTCTATTATGGTATTAACAAACTCATTATAGAATAAACTAACTTTACATTCTACATCATACTCTCAACGATATTAGCCATAAGGTATTTATAAATTTCTGTAGTCAACTAATTACCCTAAGGTTCTTCTTCATTATCTACCATCAGAATTTCATGAGTAAGAAGTATGCACATACCTTGTCGCCAGTTAAATAATACCGGCATGACTTGTAATCAAGGTATAGTACGCCTCTTAATAGAACATAAAGTAGGATAAGCATATCGAAATCGTCTTCCTTATTTCGACCTGCTGTCCTAATGATGTGAGCTGAGCCATTGCTATTGCATATCGGTCCCATCTAGTCAAACAAATTGTACTTGAATTGCATAACATTCCATTTGAATACCTTGATACTTTCCAATTTTCCTTCTCTGTCTCCTCTTAACTGTTGTCAATAATATCTTCTGATCAGAGTATGATGTCATTCAGCTTCTGATTTCACATTTTGAATATATAGATTTGATCTAAAATGTATACTCTATAACGTATTTTTTTAATCAAAGATGTAGATAATTCCATACACTTTAAATGCCGTACTTTTGAACTGTTTTCAATACATTTCGTAGCCAAGCACGCTTTTATTACCTATCAATCAGTAACAGTACAATTAGAACGATTTTTGTAGCTGATTTAACATTCTGATTGGTTACCAAAGCTATGAACGTCTCCAAGCATCCATATGGTGCAAATTGGTCAACCCTAAATGGACTAGCAAATAATGGCGGTCAGATAAACTTAATATGTTTCCCTGACCAAACACTACACATCAACATCTCAAAGAAATTGAAAATTTTGTATATGTAGGCATTTGAGACTTATGAGCTTTTGTATATCTGCCGTACGCTGAACAATAATGATAATAATGTTCTTGAAAATAATTTTTAAATAAACTTCAAGATTTTGATAAATAATGGGTCCCATTTATTTTTACTCTCAGGGAAAGGTGGCTTGTTTTTTACCTACATCACTGTACAAAATTCCATCAACTAGATAAAATAAAGAGCTCAAACTTCATATGCTAATTGGCTAGCTTTTCTTTCGAGATTTAAAGCAATAGGGTTGGAAATTGCAAGCACTGTGGGAAGTTGATTTGCACACATATAGCTGTGCATAAACAATGACTTGTTTGGAGTACTCGCAGTTCACTTGACCGACCGACCGACCAGGTAACAAATGGAGTTGTGAGGTCGGCAATTGCTATCCAAAACCCACGCCACCGTAAAGCACATGCAAGAAACCAGCTGGCCTGTCACGTTTCATCCAGGATCTGATAATAACAACGCTGAAAATTGCTCTTGCAAAAAAAACATGAGAAGATTTCATTCTCCAGTTGGGAGAGTCTGTGATTCATGATTGTAATCTAACATTTTTTCATGTACAACTGGGTGATGTGAAATTTGGCATACTACGATTAGTCCAAGAAATTACAAGATAGAAGCCCAGCACAGACTGAATTTTCTCAAATGACTTCATCAAAAATATTGAATGACATCATTTTAATCATCAGCTTGATATTACTGTATTATCTAATACAAATTGCTGGAAGTAGATAGAATGATGATTATGGGATATATGTCCTAGATATATTAGGTATTAGGATATTGGGCAGATTGGAGTCATTTGGCGAGATAAGGAAATAATAGAAACAATATGAATAAAATTTTCTCATGATTTTATTAATGTATCCAACGCCGCATCGTAGTACTCCTAAATGTAGTGGAGCGGGGTTCCACTAGCTTCAAATTTGAGTGTTAATTATAATGCATTTATTCAAATGGTTCAAAACGTAAGTACTGTTCCACGCTATGTTGGTTACCATTATTCAATTGGACTAATTAGATACTGGAACTCTCATCATTTGAATTTGAAATCGTGAACCGAAGAAGACCTCAACAATTCCTCAATTAAAATTCACTCATAAATCGTCTATGAAAAGAAAATCAGATACAAAATTTGTCAACTAGAGTGCTTAGGAGCAGCGAACACAGCGCAACGTTACGATATTACAAGGGAGAATCAAAAGATCCTTATAACAACAAAAAATTGCTAAATTTATCATTGAAGACCATGCAAAAATTACGCTTGGAAAAGCGAAAGAGAATGGCAAAAAATATGTGCAGCGACACAGACACAATCACCCACAACAGACGATAAATTGCTGTGGACAAAATCACGTTTTCCGAGGATGCCAGAGACCAGAGCCTGCAATTGGATGGATTACGGACGCCAATCTTCTGAGCGGTGGGAACAAGTAGAAAAACGCCGGCTAGAGAATGATGCCGAAGAAGAGTGTTGCTATGCTAGCATCATCGGTCATGTCCCGGTCTAGGGAACCATTCGCTATGCTCAGAGAATGCTAGCTTGCAAGCCGGTGAGACATCATACTCCGCGCCTCCACTTGTCTCTCATTCTTGAGTGCAGGAATGGGAAGGAGATGAAGAGAAGAGAGACGGAAAAACTTGGAAGAGGATGAGGAGGAGTAGGAAGAGAAGAGGGGGGAAGAGTTGGACGACAAGAACTCCAAGTCTGAGACAGAAAAACAATGGAGGAGGAAGAGGAGTAGGAGAAGGAGAAGAGCGGGAGCAGTACTTGAAGAAGAGGAAAGAAAAACAACGGAGGAAGAGATCGAGATAACTTGAAGAAAAATACACAAAAAACTAGGCAATTAGGAAGAGAAAACATAACAATGAAGGGGAGAAGAGATAAAGAAAAAGAACGGATAGAGTTCAGAAAAGGCGGACAGAAAAACAGTAGAGTAGGAGAGGAAGAGAAAATTAAGAACAAGTGGAAAATTAAAGAGTTTAAAAAAGGAAGGACTGGAAAAAGAGGATGAGAAAAAAAATGTGGTGGATGAGAAAAAGGTCTAAAGAAAAGCAGAATAGCAGAGGAAAAGCAGAGGATAGAAGAAATGAAGAGGAGGAGTAGCAGAATAACTGAAAATAAGAGATAAAGAGTAATGATTTTGAGGAAAGAAATGAACGTGAGGAGGATACAATGAGGAGGACAATGAGATGTAGGGGATGAGGAGGAGAAGAAGAAGCAGGAATTAGGTGGAAAAATGAAGAAGGATGAAATTGGAAGAGTGGGAAAGCAGAATCGAGAAAGAAGAGTTCAGAAAAGGAAGAAAAGGGAGTGAGTGGAGAAGGTGAAGAAGAGGAGGAAGAGAATGAGGAAGGACTAGGAGGACTGAAAAGTAAAATGAGAAGAGGAAGAAGCTAAAGAAAGGATTAAAACCAAGGAGGATGAGTAGAAACTGTAAAGTTGAAGAAAAGAAGAAAAACGAGAACATGAAGAGCAGGAAAGGAAGGAGAGAAAGAGCAGTTTTATGGAGAAGGAGGAGAGGAAGAAGAGATTTAGGAGAAATAGTAAGGTTCAGGAGAAGAAGTACGAGTAGCAGAAGGAGGAGGAGATGAGGAGGAGAAAAAGAGAAAGGACGGACTAGGTACCAGAACCAGCAACACAATCGACAACTCCTCCAGGAATCGGGTAGAAGTGGAGCTGTGAGGCTGTGAGTTGTGAGAGAACACCTGAACACCAACCACCTGTCGACTGTGGAGTAATCAAATAGTGGCGACTGCAACCGCAGACTGCCGCTTCTCATGGTCGCTTTTTTGCCAATGCATTCTGGCTCCGTCATTTTACATTTTCAACAAAACAAGAGGAAAATGCATCTCTAATGACTGTATTCTCTATTGATTGTCTAGCATCATGTAAAAAATTGATGAGATCTTTGTAAATAACATGTTTTCAATTGGTTTGTTGAATTGAGAAGACAATTCGGCAATACCATTTTATTTTAAACTGAACGAAGTATAGTTAGTGTTAGCAGACATTAGATATTACTTAGATATTAGAATTATTTTCTCTATGGTGTTACTCTGAAAGCTGTATTCGCACATATAAATGTGTGTGCTCGGTAGGGTGGAAATATTCCTCCCATGAGTTCTAATGGTGAGTTCTAACCCCAACCAAGCAAGTATGAATAGTCCCTATTCCGCTTTTAAGACTATTTTTTTCAAGTGAACGGTAGATTGTGTTACTCTCAACACTAAGAAAAAGTCTTCAGCCTGAGAATTTCATGTCTCGCTCAGAAGATGATAAATCCTAAATTTTTCAATTAAAGAGGAATTAAAAGAGAAGATACCGTAGTACTGACTCTTTTACATGGAGAATAGCTATTCTGAAGAAGCGAAAAACTAGAATAGTTGGTAACTATAGACCCCAACTCCATAGCTGCTGAAGTTCATACCTTTTTTTCGAATGAAATGTTAAACTTTCAAGTTTTCAATAGTACGGTACATTAACCAATTTTAGAAATTAGCATAGCTCATGAGTAATGTGTATGTTTGTTCACAGCAGCAGAATTATACTCAAGAAAGCATGATATATTTTATCAATGCATTATCGGATCTTTAACGAGAATGGTATTCTCTGTAGAGAACAGTCACATACATGTATGGCCTACTTATTAGTGAGCTGTAGTAGAATGTAAGATAACATTGAGCTGGTTTGTTTGCGTTACGCAAGTGAAACAGATTACGCTTCTATTTATTATGACCACTGATAAACACTGAGGTGTTATTTACAACTGAGGAATGTTATGAAACTAGCGTTTAGTGATTATTACATAAGATCATAAGAACAAATAATAGTATTTAAAATTGTCAATTTTGTATTTGATTTACTTATGAGTTGTGATACTAATAATACTTTCACAATCACAAATAATTTCAAGTTTTTGTAAGCTAAAATTAGAAAAGATAATTCATAGCACAATTAAAATATTATTTTCCTAAAGAAGGGATGAAATACTACTTTCAGTCGATAACATACTGTGATTTGTTTTTCTTTTTTCAATCGTAAGTTAGAGCGTTAAAACCTATGATGGAATATGTAATAACATTTTCCTGACTGTATGAGTGCATCTCTATTATGAAAATTCATTATTAAACATTAATTCATTATTGGGCAAGGCTTGATTCCTTTTGCTGGTGATGCCGGATTACCATTGAGAAGTATCTAATTATGACTTTGGTATTATTTATGCTTAATTTTTATTTTAATTATTTTATACTTTTGATTATAAAATAAGTATTTTCTTTTATTATGTTTTGAATATGTATTTATTGTATGGCAAATAAATGATTTGATTTGATTTGAAAACGATAAACCACAACGTAGAATAATTTCTTCGACGAATGAAACATATTTTATGTATCATGAACAAAAATCGACAATAGTATTGATATCAGATCTGATTCACCTGAATAATTTGAATCACAGTCATCTACTATAGAATATAGAAAACGGTGGGAAAAGGAACTTGGCTACTATGGCGCTCTATCATTTCCACTGATTTTATAGAGTGAATCTACTTAAGAATTGTTAATTTTCCTACTTTCAAATTTAAACAGAGAAAATAAGATTTAGACTGAAAATGGTATAATGACTATGAAACTAATGGATTTAGAAAATGTTATAAAAACATTATTTTGATATTATTTTTGTAAATATTTGTTTTAATAGGAGATGTTGGTAACACAGCTAGGATCAGCGCACAACTTCGGAAAGAACAGTTTTTAGTCGTATAGGATTACAAGAGGGAGAGGATAGAGGATGCCACAGCCTACGGTACTTCCGTTTAGCAAGTAATCGAATATGTTTGAAGTAGGCCTAGCAACCACGGATCGAATTACGCTGAGACCAGCCGTCGTGGGCCGTGACCGGAACAAGGTGTTAGTCGGCTAATATGACAAATGCCAGCTGAACAATTCACCAACACCTAGCAATTTGCATTTCGCCGTTTTCCAGCACTATTTGGGGAAAATGCCGTCTTTAATAGCAGGTGCCGTTATTTACGACAGGTTCTCATTCCAAGATCTCAGACGCTAGAGAAAAAGGTAAACTATAGAAAAGGATGGAGAGAGAACTGCGAAACTGTTCACAATTGGTTTTACATCGCTGACAATTATCAAGTGCTGTTGATTGTTCTTAAGACAATATAAATGATTGTAGAAGCATTGAGATACAGTAGACTGCCATAAATTAACCACTGACTCATTTAATACTCCTTCTATTGATTGTTCTTAGAGAGATAGAGAGCAGGTAGGCAACTATTACTATTAGCGAAGACAATAGATGGGATGTATTTTTTAATGTTATAATATAGATAGAAATTTGATTTTTAAAAACTAAACGAGTTTGGTGGTCACTCAACTTTCAATAGAGATACCGAGTGTTAGTCACTTATATTAGTGAACAGATATGTGTTTATATTATTATATAATAATACATTACTCATTAGTGATTGAAATTCAATTTTATATGTTTGAGACGCCTAACAACTTGTCCAATCAGTACTTACATTGGATAGCAAAAGTATGGCAATTGATCAGTCACTGAAGAGTGACCATGATGAATGCATTGTAGCGAAACTGTACTATGGTGAGTCATGATCTGAAATCTCCAGGCTGAGATGATCATCCAAAGAGATGAACATGGTTTGATAAAGAGAGAAACATGATTTGAAAGAGATGCCAGACTGCTAGAGCTTGGATATAAATTTGTGTTTTTAATACGATGATATTCAAAGCGAATAATTCTTTTAATTTGAATTTAATTTTGAAAAACATATTGAAAATCACAAACTACTAAAATTCAATTTATCCAAGAGTTTATACTAAAAGTTTAGTTTTAGGTTATATAGGCCTATTTCTTGAAAAGGAATGAATAGTAGAACGGTCTCTGTCAATCGGTTATGTTTCCCTAATCTCAACAAGTCAATGAAAATAAAGCAATCCAATGCTGACCTGAATAATGGTGTAGTTCAAACATTTAAAAAAATTACACTCGTATCGAACATTTACTCCATATTTACCAGTAAAAAAGTTTTATTTTTGGTTGTTTGATAGAAATAACGGAGAAATTGAATGATAATAAGAAATCAGAGATGCCACTGTTCACAAATATGACCTTAATAGAGGTAGAGGTAGGAATGCAAGCAGTTTCTTTGATACAGGAGCTGGTTGGACTTGAATGTAAATTGGCACTTTTACGGTGCTCACGGAAGAGGAAAGAATAAAGTTGGCCGCTTCAAATAAACAAGCAGTATCGTGACTCAAGGCTTATCAAATCAAGCTTTTTAGCCCATAAAATCCTGTATGAGAGCTATAAAATCGAGTCCCAACAAAGAAATTTCCAAATCCTACAGTAAATTAGAAGAGTGTAGCTAGTTAGATAAATTTTTAAATTGTTCATAGGTCGATATAACCAACTTACTACTACATCTACTTCTTTATATATTCTATTTCCAACCGTTGTATCAATTTTCATCTCAAGTACAATAATGCGAAAGAATAATCTTCTTCTTCTTCAACTACTTCAAAAAATAAAAGAGGACCACAAATTTCTCCAGATGTAAGAAATATAGAGTTATTGCTACATAATCTATAGCATCAAGAAAATGTTTTCATTTATACATTTACAGTAACTGTACTGGTACTTCAATGACAATCTATAAAGCCCACACAGTTACAGAGGTCACGAATGAGTAATAAATTGCAAAAGATCAAGATCAGCAAACCCAAGAATGTGGGGAGGAGTTTTGGCTTCAAAAGAAACAAATGCTAACCATATTTTCTAACATGGTGAATCCATGTCTAACAAGAAAACGTTACCAGGCTGTTGCTTCTCTGGAATGTGCGGAAGAGAAATCATGGGAAATCGTGAGAAACAACGTCTTTGAAAAAATCACATAAAAATGACTACAATCCATTTAAATTCCAAACATTAACAGTGCAACTTTTAATAGTGTCTATACTTTGTTTCCTAGTTCAATTATTTTTTACAAGGTAATTGTAAATCTTGTGACTATACTTGTAAATCAATATTATATATTATGAATGAAAAGAGGCTTTCGGATCATAAATGTTTTTCAGTCATAGATGTTTAAATTCGAAATTGAATCTTAATTTTATCTGGTGCCTATGAATCGGTAATTGATTTCTGAAAACTTCAACTCAAATAATTATTTTTCATATAATTTGAAAAGAATGATATTTTTTCAATCAACAATATTACTTCATACATGGTTTCCTTCATAATTCAAATTCCTAGTTAAAAATCACTTGTTTACTTCTAGACTCTTCATCGTAATTTCACTGTCTACTTGTAAAATTCTACTGAACTCTTCCTCAAACTAATAATCTTAAATAGTAGGCTAATCTAGCATTTTTATAGTGATTATTCTTATGTGAACTACTCCAAACGATCACAATCGATTCCCTTTCAGAGAGAAAAATTGAAATGAAATGCACATATGGTAGAACTCCTTTGAGAACAAGACAGGTGTGTATGTGTATGTAGTATGCTCATATGCAAGAACAAAAATAAAACAAAGTTTGACAAGTGAGTCAACTTCAATATCGATCCTACAACAACAAAAGGAGTGCCAAAGAAACACGATTGAATTGTTCTCTTGGTGAATAGTTCTCACCATATTTGCTTTTCAAATTTCAATTGTGTTAAAAAAATTGAATAATCATCAATCATTGCTACATGATGAGTTAACATTGTTCAAGTTTCAAACTATAGGTTCCTTATGGGAAATAGAGCTACACATAAATACGAGGGCTAATCCAAAACCAAGCGAATTTCCATCCATGGAGAATGAAAACAGGAAGTTCTAGTTGTTTTCAACATCACTAAAGAAAAACAAAACTCGGAGGTATTAAAATAAACACAATAGTGGTGAAAATCGCCAAATCACTGATAATGTAATTTTCCACCGATATCACAGTTGGAATAAAAACCTAAGAGTGGTAAGAATGACAAAATCACAGCGAATGTAATTATATTTACTACCGACATCCACAGGTGGGATGAAAAACTCATCAAAAGCAATACAATCAGTCGTCAGACCACAGATTGTTGAATCACTCATCATTAATATCACAAGCAACTTCCAGGAAACGAGGTTGCTTCAAGAACATGTTTCAGGTGAAAAAGTTTAATGAGCGCTGTTTCCCATTCAAGGTCGGTGGTTTCCGGACGCCTCATTCGGCTCACGGACATTTCAGCAACAGCAATTCATCACGTTACCGCAATAATTATTAATCAATGTTACCTTCTTAATTTATTGCCCCATGTTCTAGATGAGTGGACGTTGAAAAAAATTACTCTAGAGATGGGTGAGCATCATTAACAAATGATGCAATTATCTTCAATATAATTCAGTATGATTGTTGGTGAAACGTTTTCATTTTTAACGGAGACTTGGGAGAAAATAGAATGGATAGTTCACTACTTGTTTATTCTGTGCAAATACCTGAAACTCTGAAATACCTGTAAAGAGTTACATGAAACTTAAAAGAACACTAGTAACCAACCATGGTTTTGGACCAGCAGTGATTCTAATCAATTTATTAATCACAATAACTTAGCACAGAAGAAATTCCGGACCAAAATTTGAACATTTTTGAAGTATTAAAACGTGACTATATAATGTTTGTGATTTAATAGTTGTTGGGAAAATCAGATTTATGGGAAGAAATAGCAAGCAAACCATTCTTTTTATAAGCTGGATACATTTTTAATGCTACTTTCTAGCATTAAAACTCCTCAAAACATTTTTAATCAACCTTCCTACTGAAACTAAACAGAAGATATATGCTGATACATCCAAATCATACATTCTATGTTTCATGTATATTATAAATGCATCTGTCTATGTATGTATGAATATAACGTATATGAAGCTTTCACAGATGAGAGGGAAAATAAATTAATTCATTTTAAAAATAATTCCTCCAATCAAAAGTTACACTTGCAGTTGATTCAAATGAAATATTTATATGAGTCTGCACTTCAATCCATTAATGAAAGTCTAGAAACTTGAGATATAAACCTACTGAGATGTAGGAATTGTAATTTTATATGGTTACACAAGGTCGTCAGATACTGGATTCCATTGACATCTTTGAATCCAACAAAGAGAGATTCTTTTTTATTTAAAGATATATCAAAGATATTGGATTCATTGAAATATGTATATTTTATAACCGAAGTAGATGCGCTTCTTTGACAGATAATGGAGTACATTTTTTCATTACAATTAATACTTATTTGAAACAACTATCATGAATTTTGCTTCTATTCAAATAGGCAAAAGTTTTATTTTAACTTAAATTTCTATTTCAACATGAATTTCAAGTGGATTTGTTGAAAAAAGATGAATCCGTACCCATTCTTAGTCATGCTGCCTTTAGTATTGGCGGCGGTTGGCACTTCCTTCATTTTGCAACAAACTCGTGAGACGATCTCAAGAACACGCAACGCAACAAAAAACTTGCAACACAACACACATCACTGGCACGACCCACGACCCACGACTGATAACTGATTGCGACTGCGACGCTGCGACGGTGAGACCGAAGCCGGTCGACCGCAGGCCTGCCAACTCAGCCACTCCAACATTCCCCTCGATGACTCACCGATGCAGTACAGTAATAATTGATGTACTAAAACTCCAACCACTAATCTTCTCCCGTCCAAAAAAACAACCAGGTTACAAACCTGGCTAGTCTATGAAAATAGCTTACACTGATTCTAGCTTCTTCATGGTGCTATGCGCCGGTTAACTTATGTACTACATACTACAATTGGACTACTTATTATTGCTATAATAGATGCCGTGACCTCATCAGATAATCTCTTTCTTAGCTGGTTTTCACATGCAAACTAACATGTGGATCAGAGTTGAAAACTTGAAGAAAAATGGAAATGCAGAACGAAATGATTTCGTTCCTTGAGTTGTACAGCAGATTCAAAACTGTAGTGGGTTTGAGAAAATTGAATTACCTACAAAAACTACCTTAGTAGTAGAAGTATATTAGAAATATATTTCTATTAGGTATAAGGTATATTCTTTATTCATACGTTAAGTACATCATCGAAATGATAGGAAGAGGAAAAATTTATTTCAAATTAAATTCATCTCTTAGGTTCAATTCGAATCACATTCGTAATTAAGTATTCTGAACTTAATATTATTAACTTAAGGGACTGTGGGAGAGATTGGCATTTGACCTCCCAAAAATGAAGAAAACCCGACGAGACATATTTATGTTGAACATTATAAACCCTATATGTACGTTTTATTCATTAGTTTCTCTATTTGTTGTTGTTTGTGTATTTTATTACTGAACTGTGTTTAGTTTGATAAATTATAATTATTTTTTTCGTGGTAATGATTATTGGCATAACATTATTAAAAGGTTCCTGAGAATCATTATCATTGGTTTGAAACACTTCGCATTCATGTAATTGAAATTAATATTGATATTAATTCATATTCATGTGAACCGTATATTTATGGAAAACCCAGAATATATGTTAGATAGAAAGCGGAATTTGGTATACGACACTATAAAGTTTAATATGAGTTGCATATAGTTTAATAAGATATAATATAATATATAATCTTATTCTAAAAATTAACTTTTTTACTTCTGGGAGGGATTTTCTGAAATTGCCAAGTAGATAATAAATTTAATACGAGTATATTAAAGTTGGTTTCAGTTCAATCCAAGCTGTGTCGATGCTGATGAGCGATCACAACATAAATCTTAATTTTGAATATTGAATTTCTAATACTACTTGCAAATTAACGTGTTCTAGTTGTCTGGAGGAACAAGACTTCAGTCTGCTATTGCTGGAACAAGCATATTATTGACCGATTTCACACTTATTGATTGTTTGTCGACACTCAAATAATTCTCCGATTGGTTGAGGATCAACTGTTGGTGAGAATCGGCCAATCAGAGGACAATTCTGAGTGTCATATATCGGTCAAAAATCGGTAAATGTGATAATGGGATTTGATTTCCATTCCATCTGGAATTTATTTGTAACAATTCCACACCTCACCTCCTACTTGTTTAATGTGCATTAGTCTTATTGATGTAGAAGACACTCACCCAAGTGACAGTCGAGAAGACCACTCCTTCAACACTTCATCGTTCTTGATTGCTTCAATGTCAGACCTCAAGGCGGCTTCTTCATTTTCACTCAAGCCTATCATCTCCAATCTGCAATAGGACATTTCATCAATTCTTATCCCAAACATTTTGACAATTGAATTGGAGATGGTATACAAGTGGTGCTAAACTATCACTTGGGGATGAAAAACCTCTTGAGAAATATTTGTCAATGCGTATGAAGCAATTGATTGTGAATATAAATGATGATTAGAGAATGATTTTTTTTAACTATTTACACGAAGGATTAAAATTTAATTTCAACCAATGTCCAAAAATAATGAATAAAATGAACGAGGAAAAGCAGGTGAGATATGCACATGAAGATGACAGATTTGAGTGAAAATTGATTAATGCTAGAAAATGCTTGATAGAAGAATAATAAAACTAAGTGACAGTGAAGAGTGTGAAAAGTGAATTTGGAACTGGATGGGCGGATATTTTTGCTCCGAAGGATAAGGATCAGTTGGATATGAGATCTCAAAAATGATTTTTTAATGAAAGGTAATGAATGGAGCTGAAGAAGGCGAAGCATAAAGCAATAACTTGAAAAATGACTATTAGAAAAATGTATTACTAAACTTTACAAAGTTCAGCTTAATTGCTTAATTCTGTATTTTAGTCCCTGCATCAAGCGTTTCTGATATAACAGAATTATTAATGGGAAAAAAACGTAAGAAAAAGTTCAAAATCTGAAGTTCATTTATTTAGAGAATACTTTAGTAAATTACTTGTTCTGGTTCAATCATGAGCACGAGAAATGTCTGAAATATTAGGTTTCAATATGCAATTTATTGAGTGGTCTATTAAATAACAAAAAGCAGTTGAGTCATAATTTTATGATACAAGGTCAAACAAATAGAGAAGACTGTCCTTTACAAATAAATGCTGTTTAATTTTATTCATGGTAACATAGACTTTTGTTAGTAACATTAACCTATAATAATATAATTTAGTGTACAATAATGCTCAACAATAAATAGATAAGGATATAGTATAAAAGTATGAAACTAATGATAAAGGAAAATATTGTCAACTGTTATTTCTATTACATATCATGACTTTGGCTTATATGTTTATTTCGAGGAATGAATAGATCACTAGTGTCTTTTAATTCATTGGTATTATAGAGCTTTGAAAGCCTAGAATATACAAATAATATACAGAGTAGGTCATATGTATGGGAACCCTTCAATAAGTTGGAGACTGTTGTAGATATAACACTGTAACTTCTAGGATAAGTTATTGCTCAAATACTCTACATTTTGACGTACAACTGAATTTCAACCCCTCTTAAGGGTGTGACTTAAGGGTTGTAACTCGAATATTTTTAATGTACATCATTAGAAAAAAAGAAAGATGGCAACCAAAAAAATGTTCTATGGTACTTTTATCCAAAATTACGGCTGACTGAACTTTATCAATTATTTTGCAATCCTCTGGTTTAAAAACAGTCAAAAAAACAAATAACGATTTTTTAGTAAATTGGCTCAAAACAGGGAAAGGGAAATAGCTACAAATGCTAGAGATAGAGTAGCACAAGATGGTAAGGTTTTTAGTATTTATCATCAAAATATTCAGTATCTTCGCAACAAAATTGACAGATTAGAAGTATTTCTTAAACAGGAGGATCCTGACATTGTTATTTTCACAGAGCATGGCTTAAAAATAAAGGAAATAAATCAAGTTAGGATTCCAGGCTATTCACTGAGATCAGAATTTTGTAGAATAGCTCATAGAAGTGGTGGTGTATGTATATTCACTAGCAATGCTAAACATACCCAAACTTATGAACTGGATTTTGTTAAGAGATTTTCTGTTGAGATGGATCTAGAGGTGACGGGACTAAGGTTAAAAATTGATGATCGATTTGAGGTAGTAGTGTTAGGTATCTATAGGTCACCAAATGGAGACTGGCAAAAATTTTGTGAGCTGCTCCATACACTTTTGGAAATTACAACCGCTCGTTTCACAAATGTTATAGTAGTAGGAGATTTCAATACCGATTTTGCCAGGCAGGATAAAATGACAGAGGACATTAGAGATATTATTAATATGAATAATTTAGAAATTAAGGTCCACGAATATACAAGAGTAACTCGAACTTCACAGACAATTATTGATAATATCCTCACAATATAGAAGGTTGTAATGTCAGGTTAGGTAGCTCAGATCTATCAGATCATAACTATCAAATTTTAGATGTTAAGTTGCAGGGCCAGAATCCAAGCAGAAAAAAAACTTTTGTGAAAGAAATTCAGCAATATGAGCTAGGAAATATAAATTGTTTGAAGCAGGAACTGCTTCAAGAAAATTGGAGTAGTGTTTATAACAGTTGTAACCTAAATTACAAATATAAGCAATTCATTGATACTCTAAGATTTCACATTAGTGTATGCTGTCCAATAAAAAAGTCAAAGTAAAAAGTAAATTGGACAAAGTAGATGAATGGATAACTGAAGATATTCTTACTCAAAGAAATATTGTTAGGGAAGCCTATGAGGAATTTAAATTAGTGAGGGATGTTCCGAGTGAAGTCAAATACAAATGTCTAAAGAAAAACTATGCAAAAGAAGTGAGGAAAGCTAAGTGTAAGAAAACAGCTGAAATATTAACAACTAGTACCAATTTTAACTCTGCTGTTTGGGAGGTAATTAATAGAAATAGGAGAGCAGCTGAAAAAGATACAGTTACTAATGTCCCTAGGATAATCGATGAACATGGAAATTATATGGATGATAGTATAGACATTTGTAACTTTTTCAATAAGTATTATCAGCAGGTTGCATATAATCTCCAAAAGTCACTGAACACTAATACTTGTAATACAACTATATTAAATGCTGAGCCAATTGAAAAGGTATTTAAATTTCATCCATTATCAAGAGATGAGTTGTCAAGAATAATAAAAATTTGAATAACAAAAAACAGTAGGATTGGATGGGGTCTCAAGCAAAATTTTAAAAGAATGTGAAAATGAATTACTGGACCTTTTATTGCATCTCCTTAATACTTCACTAGAGCAGGGTATTTTCCCTGATGATCTGAAACAAGGAAAAATTTGCCAATTTTCAAGAGCGGTGATTCTGAAAGAGTTGAAAATTATAGACCCATTAGTATTCTAAATGTAATAAGTAAAATTTTTGAAAGAGTAGTTTTAAATAGGCTATTGATGCACCTGGAAGAAATTAATTTCATATGTGATGAACAGCATGGGTTCCAGAAAGGGAAATCTACTAAGACTGCAATAGTATCCCTTGTTGAAAGACTAATAGATATAATAGATTCAGGTGAGAAGGCAGCCGCAATATTTCTTGATTTATCCAAAGCTTTTGATTGTGTGAACCATAGAATATTATTGGAAATACTAAAAACTGTAGGTGTGAATGGTATAGAACTAAAATGGTTTGAATCATATCTCATAGGTAGAAACCAGTGTGTTGAGCTTACCAAGGTGGATGGGAATGAAATAGTAAAAATTAAATCTCAAAAACTGGAGGTCCAGGCTGGAGTACCTCAAGGCTCAATTCTGGGTCCCTTACTGTTTCTGTTGTATGTGAACCAATTACCAAAAGAGTTAAAAGATCACAGAGCTCTGTTGTTTGCTGATGACACATCGCTTATCTTTAACAATTATTTATTAGATAGTCTAGAAATAAATGCTTTTACTGGAGTACAGTCAATTGTCCAATTCTTGAAGCAAAGGCAATTAACAATAAATAGTAAGAAATGTCAATTCCTACAATTCAAAAGTAAATATAATTCAGTAGAGGATAGAGAAATAAATGTGTTTGTAGAGGAAAATGAATTAGACCAAGAAGAGAAAGTAGCATTCTTGGAATTTTATTGGACAGGAATTAACATGGCATCCTTACATTGAGAGGATATGTAATAAGATATCATCTGGGGTATTTGTCCTGCGGCAGCTTGCTAGGCTGAATGATAAAAAACTACTGTTAACTGCTTACCATGGACTTATACTATCTCATATTAGGTATGCTATTTTAGTATGGGGTAATTCATCTCAACAAAATATGGACAGGTGTTTAAGATTCAAAAGAAGGCACTCAGATGTATAGAGAACGTGAATAGGTTAGACTCTTGTAGGCCTTTATTTAAAAAGCTTGGTCTATTAACTGTGCCATCTTTGTATGTATATGAAGTTGTAATGCATGTGAAAACGAGTGGTGTGATCCAGAATTCAGATGTTCATGAGTATAATACGCGAAACAGAGCAGATTATCATATAATGGTCACAATAGTAGGTTATTTGAACAAAAACCAGATTATATTGGTAGGAAATTTTATAACAAGCTACCTCAAATCTTGAAAAGTAATGATGATTTGAAGATTTTCAAAAAACAAATTAAAAAATATTTAGTTGATAGAGCTTTTTATAGTGTACAAGAATTCCTTTCAAACCTAAACTAGGTTGAACTACTTAGTGTTAGAATTATTATGTAATAACATGACTTGTCTTATACTCCATGACTGGAGTCTTTAGGACGTAATCTTGAAAAAAAAAGAAAAAAAAAAAAAAAATTTCTTTGAAAACTAAAACTTCAATCAGCCGCCATTTTGGATACAGATATCATAGAACACTTTTATTGATGCCATCTTTCATGTTTCAAAAAGGCCTTTAAAATGATGTACCACACAATGAGTGTTTACATTTAAAATATTCGAGTTACAACCCCTAAGTCACACCCTTATCAGGGGTTGAGAAATTCAGTTGTACGTCAAAAGGTAGAGTATTATATCTAGAGTAGGTAGAGGCGAGAGTTGTGAAAGATTGATCACTTCTGAGTTTAGATTCTAAGGATGGATTCAAATGAGCTTTAAAACTGATAAAATCATAAGACTTTTACACATTTTATCACCGGTCACTATTACAAATTTTAATCATTTTACTGTCTCTTTTTCTGAATCTCCTGATTCTATCTTTTAGATAGCATATCTTAGCTATCTTAGTTATCTTTTAGGTGGCATAGCGATAGGGGGGAGAAATGTAGTTCCTTTCTTAGTGGGGGGGGGGTGTAGTGTCATTATTATCATTATTATTATTATTATTATTAAATGTCAACAAGCTTAACCGATCTATGAAAGTACTGCAAAAAAAATATATATATGCCTATTCCTACCTCAGAAAAATTCTCGCACACAGGCAGTAATGCCTCTGCGAGAGTAAATATTTCTTAATATATATTTGTATATCTGCTGTCATTTCTGTAGTGCTGTGAGTGTATTGTTAAGTATATTCTTATTTTTATGCTGTATCACGGTAATCGCTTGTATAAATTATGAAATAAACAACTTTTGAATTTGAATTTGTATCTACAACAGTCTCCAATTTATTAAAGAGTTCCCATACATATGAATCACTCTGTAGAATACGATAGGAAAATCTAAGGATAATTATGTGCAGTAGTGTTAGGATTGCGCTCTTACCATAAATTGGATTTAGCACCGATTTATACAACTGGTTAATAATGTATCAAGTTAATACATCAAATACTGTGTAATGTACTTGGTCTACTTAATTTTTGTAGATTATTCAGATAAAATATTGAATATTATTAGATAAGTATAAAACTATTAGAAGAATTGCATCTCATTTCAGTTACAGATTAGAGACTAATTATTATGGTAGCCTACTTTTTCTCTGAATTTCATTTTAGAAGAGTATTTGATTTGTGCATAATGATAAATTTAATTCTTTATATTCTCAATGATCAAAACACTAGTTCTGAACTTAGAGAATCCATAAAAATTATGCTAACACTATAGTACTTTAGTATATGAAATTGAATAATAGAGATACCCAAAATAATGTAGAATATTCTCAACTAATAGCTCATATAGTCCTCATTAGTATTGTACAATAATGAACCCATGAGAAAATGTGATAAAGAATAGATAAATTCCCTCAATACATATGAGAATGACATAAACAATTATAATGGCAGTGGAAACTCATTGACCTATGTGATTGATTCATTTTAGTACCGAGTGATTTGGTACAGTTTCGAAATAAGGTACAGCTTCTCAACTGTATTTGTCTTTGAATGCTGCATTATACATTAAATTCTCTGGCATTGACTGTTTTTGTCAAACTAACAATTATTGCATATGGCTCAAGTTTTCAATCCTGTAGAACAGTTATTCATATTCACATTTTTCAAAAAACTATACATAGCAATACATTTTAATTTGTTTTGATTCCTTGGTAACGCAATCTAGTAGGAACAATGAAGTTTGGAAGAATTGGGAATAACCCGTTGTTCTTCAATCGAATAATCTATACCTATATAGATGCTCAAAAACCTGCCTCGTGAACTTTCCAATTGCATTTTCCACCATTAATCGCTATAATTTCTAAGTTTGCACCAATTCATGGATTGTGAACTATTTGTACAGTGTATTTATAGCCTAATTCCTTTACATAAGTGTAAAATCTAGATATAATTACCTTCGATCAACATTAATGTCATCGAAACTGCTAGCCTCACTGGGGTTGTAGTCGATCATCATGTCGTCTGATGTGATACTCTCGCAAGGAGAAAGAGTCCCCACAGAGTTGTGATGAGCCGGGCTATCGTGTGACAATTGTCCGATTCTCCCTAAAAAATCAACCAATATAATGTCATCGACTTCTTTCAGGGAAAACCCCTATTCTACATTTTGAAAAATACAATTTATGCGTAAGTTAGGATCCATAATAGAAGTATCAAACAAGAATTTCTTATTTCAACTTCTATGGAGTCGTAGAAATATGAAGAAGTGAATGACAAACTTGCACATGTAACAAGTTTACATAAATGTTTTCCAATTATTCTCTGATTCACTAAACAACAGGTTCAATTTATGAAGTGGCTCTACGGGAGAGAAAATTGATATCATTTCATCTACGTATGTTTACATACAATTATATTTCAGCTTGGATGTAAAACGTTTCCTTCAATAATCATTGGAGCCAAATTGTCGGGAAACAACAATTTTCTAATTTAAAATTCAACAATAATTTTGGGATAAGGAAGTAACTAAATGAGCTGGAATATGCAACACTCTACAAAAGCATACAAGATGAATTGTCATAATTATGCCTGTATTGATAATCAATAATTGCTCGCATTTTCGTTTTGTGAATATCATTGATTAATTTATACCCAATATATAATTATTATGGAATTTACAGCATTGAGCCTCTAATTATCAATAATTTATTGAAATTTTTATAAATGTTTATTATCCAAGTGTGTAACTGACTGTTACACAATTGGATATTCGATGAATTAATAAAAAGCTCCATCAATGGGCGCCGTGGATTTCATCCGAATTATGAGTATTCTTAAGTGGAAATCAGTTAACTTGATACTCAACCGAATGCACTACTACCATTGTAATCATGATTTTAAATTGCACTTGTGATACTCTTTGGTACAGATTGACTATCACGTAAACACGTGTAAAAGAACAGAATTCAATCTAAATATTCTAATTATTAATGTCATTGAGACAGATCTTCAGTAATAATCCATAGTTAAAATTTGATACACATTAACGCAAGGTTGTGCAATTTTAGTTGTATAACCTTCACAGGTTAAAGATCTCATGATAGGAGAAACGATTTATTGAGATAGTTAACAAATGAAATATAGATAAACGAGAATGTATTACTATCACTATTAGGAATATAGGTAATCAATACGGGAATTAAGTTAACTTATATAATTATACTGGTAGAAGTGAATTAGCAGTGGTCTAACCATATAGTACAATAAAGTAAATTGAATTCGTATGGCTTATTGTTGGTGGCAAGTCCCTCACCGGAGTCAGGAGTCAGGAGTCCCTCACCTAGCCTGAATATAAAAAAGCCGTCAATGGGCCTTACGACTGTTATATATCAGCCGGGACAGACAAATTGAAGTCTTCATCCGATAACAAGGGATTGAACTGGCTAAGAACTTGTACATACTATATAGTACTCAATTTGATGGAGTTATAACTCAATTTACTTTGAACTTTATTTTCCAAATAAAAAACATTACAAACAAAGAAAAATAAAAACAATAATGGAACTTACTTATATTGCATTACCATGCAATTACAAGTTGATTTTAAATGTAGATATTTATTTATAGGTTATTAGAAAGAAAGTAACATTGCTGCCAGAATAATTACTATGTCTATTAAAAATAATTACGGATAATATTTGATGGAAAATTATAGCTAACGTACTTAAAAAAATAAAAGTGGAAACTTTCCAGAGATAAGGTGAAAGAGAGTATATAAAGAAGAAAGCAAGATATGAATAAAACAAGCATTAGACTAGTTGAACAACAAAGTTCACATATAAATTTAATAGTTATGGTACCTAATGGTTTTGCAATTACCAAAGATGACAATTATATTTATTTACACTAAGGTACTGCTATGATACTATGAACAAGTTAACTGAATAACTAAAAACAAAGAGAAATGATAAGGAATACTACGAAACTAAGCCAACAGAACAAACAAAACAATAATTGATGATAAGTTACTCAAACAATCAAATAGGTGCAAATTTGATTTAATTATAACTGCAACTATCGATCATTACAAATCAAGATATTGAATTGGATAAACCTAGGTTTAGAACAATAGTTTATTTGAAACAATACAATAGTACACAATTTTGTTGTATGGCGCAAAAGCATACGTTACCTGTTGTTTTTGGCGGCAACTCCACGGCAATGGGCGTGGTATCGTTGCTGTTTGGCATGATGGTGTTGGCGGACGAGTTGGCGGTTACCGTCTCGTCGAACACGAGGCCCGGTTGGTCGGCGATCTCGTCGTCAATCAGGAAGTCACCTCTGCCCTCCGACAGAGACAGCGAGTTAGATGCGTGCGTCGGTGTGCCCGGGCTCTCTGGGCTTCCTCCCACTACTCACACATAATATTCAATTCAATACAATTTATTCAATTATTTACACACACAAGATAAAATACAAATATACTAATGAATACATGCAAAACAATAACAACAATCATAATGAAACAAATCAAAAACTGTTGTGATGTAAAAAAATGTAACAACGATTCTTAATACCTTTGACATTCAACAAATATCAATGTCAGCAAACGAAATAGTGTAGTTTCATACATGAGTATAAGTGGATAGTTTGCATGGAAATAGTAACAACAAATAATAACGAGATGGTAACATTGATACATACATTGGACTGAATAGAGTAACAATGGGAAATTTCAAAGAAGGTAATTCTAAAGTTTCAAATAAAAGTAAGTAAAGTTATACACCTTCCTGGAAGGGAAGTTAAAGTATTTTTCAACCAATTTAACGTTCAACCTGTTTGAATCTCTATCAAACTAGCAAGCAGTAGTACTGAATAGTTACTAACAATAGATATGACAGATCGTAACAATAGATAGTACCGATAGTAAAATCGATTCTTCATAATTTAAAAAAATGTAACTGTTTTTACTTTCCTTGCCCTATTACCATAGGTAAGGAGAGTATTGCTTTCCGAAAAATATTAAGGTACCCCAATTTCTAAATTTCTATACGTTTCAAGGCCCCCTGAGTCCAAAAAAGTGGTTTTTGGGTATTGGTCTGTATGTGTGTGTGTGTGTGTTTGTATGAGTGTATGTGCGTCTGTGTACACGATATCTCATCTCCCAATTAACGGAATGACTTGAAATTTGGAACTTAAGGTCCTTTCCCTATAAGGATCCGACACGAACAATTTCGAACAAATACAATTCAAGATGGCGGCTAAAATGGCGAAAATGTTGTCAAAAACAGGGTTTTCGCGATTCTCTCGAAAACGGCTCCAACGATTTTGATCAAATTTATACCTAAAATAGTCATTGATAAGCTTTATCAACTGCCACAAGTCTCATATCTGTAAAAATTTCAGGAGCTTAACCCCATCAATGCAAAGTGTGATTTTAGATTCCCAATTATCAGGCTTCAGATACAATTTAAACAAAAAATTTTGAATGGAAAAGATTGAGCATAAAAATCTCTACAATTAATGTTCAGTGACATTTTCACCTAAAATTGGAAATAAGCTCGAAATTCGAGAAAATGTGTTTATTAAATAATGCAAACGGTTGGCAACTGTTGATTCTAATATCTTTCTCCACTACGTGGACCTCACTATAGGAGCTTGCGAAGCTCGCGCTAGGACATCACATCGCTACGATTGTTCAAGAAATATTACTATAATAGTAATACAAGTCATAATATTATAATTTTAGTAAAAAGCTGTAATAATAGTACTGTAATCTGATAGCTTTTCATTGATATTTTTACGTCATCATACTCACAATTATTTTTCTTGTCGAGCTGAACAGTAGGCTGAGTGAGTTCGAGGCCGAGGTCTGCAGTGGAGCTGGGAGGTGAGCTGCTGAAGTCGGGTGAGGTCTCGTCCTCCAGCATGGTGGATGTCGACATCGCGGCCAGCGTCGCGAACGCCGGGTCCTCAATCTTCAGAAGCACCGACCGCAGAGGAGGATTCATCTTGTCTATGTCTTCTGTCCAACACAATTCGAAACCATCAAAAAACTTCAATAGATTGAAAGGAATCAAGATCTATCAATTGACAGAGAATTGTAAATTCTCTGGGAGCTGAGGAAAGGCATTATGATGCATCTGGAAATTGAAAAATCAAAGTAGGTACCATTTCTTAAAACTTTACTTTATTACTCACGGCTTTTATTTATTCATATGCAAATACAATTCAGGTAAAAACAAAAGGCATCTGCCCAAAACTGCTTATACCTTAATTTGGAATACACATGTTTCAACAATGCCATTTTTCGTAAGTGAATGGAATGGTATTAATATGTCGAAACATGTCGTGAATAATAAAGTAAAGTTTTGAAAAAAGAGTCATTTTTTAAAGAGAAGAAAAAAAGAGTAAATTTTTCAATTCCAGATAAATAAGAGTAGCTCTCAGCAAAAAAGTTTACATTTACAGTAATTTATAATCTGAAATGTACGACTGAACTCACTGAAATTATTATGAAGCATCCTATGATTAATGAATTCTTCTTTAAATTTGGATTTAGTCATATCAAGAACTATTTATAATTCCCTTGAAATGAAGTACACTTATGAAATGCATATGAAAATCATGTAAAAAATTATTTTGAAATATAAATACTGTATTGCCAAAAACATTGATAACTGGTGGACATTCGAATATAAAAAAAAGAGCTCAACATTAATTAAATGTCCAGAATGTACAATGAGTTATATAAGAATTTGATGAACAAAATGTGCAAAAGTTGAAATTAAAGGATACCATGTTAAGAAATTTCGTGTGATACAAATTAGAATATAATATGATATAATATAATAGAATAGGATAAAATAGAATAGAATGAATGCCTTTATTTTTGACCAAGGAGGGCGAAGTTAGGCGCAGTCGACCCTTTCTTACACATAACCCCCCAATGCAATAGTAAATTTAAATTTAACAAGCAATACTCTAGCAGGCAATACTCTAACAAGCAATAAAATAAAATAAAGCAAAACAATATTTTTTATGAAAAAAGTGGAATAGTTGAATAAACTTAAAAGTAGAGCATTCTTAAAAACAACAAAGATCTGTTAGTAAATAAATACAGCATAGTGTGTGAATGCATTATTTAATCGATTTTCTGTAGAATGAGCTTTTACATAATTAACTTCAATAAGTTATTATAAACATGTAAATTGTATTTTAGAGCCGAAAAATTAGTATAATTTGACAATGAAAGTAACTGGGAACTTAAAAAATTCAAGTGGAGGCGTAAAATAAATTATAGTAATGAAAATATAACCAATCAAGAATACCTACGAATTAAATACTAAATAACTTAGTATTTTGCAACAAGTTAGCAAAAATACCATTTGTTACCATACAACCATTCTCTTGAAATTGAAAATCAATACAAAATAATCAATTGGAATTTTATACTTTTTGTTATCAATATTGTTCCCTAACTCGATCATTATCACATAAGAATTATTACTAAACTCAAATAAAAAAAAAGAATTTGTTCAATGATAATCTACTCTTGATTCTAATCAACAGCTCATTATAAAACTTTAATAATAAATAAAACCATATTTTTCTATTGATTTGTTTGCAGGGAGAATTATATTATGAAAGTATTTTAGCGCATAAACTTGCCTTGAGCAAAGCACATTATTAATAGACGAAGACGACAGCATCAAGGATGAATACCGGAATGAAACTTCATTGATTTAATGCTTCTTGCCCTAAAGCAGCACAACAACTGCATGAAAGCTAGAGGCAGTTCTCAACCCCCACCACACTCAACTGAATTGGGGGTGGTTGGCTGGTGAGGGGTGGCGCGTGGGGCAAGGGGTGGGGGTGGTTATGAGTCAGTGCTTAGTTGCTAGTGTCTGTGGTGAGAAAGACTAGCTGAAGAAAGTGCAAGCGACTGACCCTCAGTACTGAGTTAAATATTCAACAGCACTTCTAAACAAAACGTCAATGACAGTCGTATTCATCACATTTATATCAGAGGGATAGTCAACTCTATTACTTGGAGTTCTTTCAAACTAGAGAATAAAGCAGGAAAGTTTTAGAAGTATGAAAGATGCTAATACATTTTCATAATCATTTGGAAGAGTATTGGAGTAAAAAATGTTTCAGATAAAATGCCATATAGAAAGAGCGATATAAGTGGATAGCAAACAAATATTTCTACTAACAACTATTATTGATTTTCAATGAATATTCGATGAGTACTTTCGGAGTACTATGGAGAATATAACATTCTGTAAAAAAGCATGGGAAGAACAATTATGTAATGAATAAACAATTATATGTGAACTGTATAATATATAATTGTATAAAGATAATATGAAATTAACAGTTTATTGAGATAGATCGGTAAAACATATAATTTTTGTTATTTGATAATAATATCTACAAAGGGATTAAAAATGTTCAATACAACCAGATGAAAACCATATTTCCTTTCAAATTCCATAGAATTTCGCAATTACATCTAGATATTCCTACAATCAAATGAAAATAAAGATTCGATCAGAAGATTGGTCCTCGAAATAAAAGTGTCATCCTGAAGTTTAGTTGAAAAGGCGGCCTACAATAACAACTAAGTTTTTACTGAGAGATTAATAATCTAGAAGTTTCAACCAAAACTTATCAAAAATGTAAATGTAAATGATCAATGACAACTACAGTAGTTTCAACATAGAACACAAAGCTTCACGTTCACACCAAATACTCGTTATCAAAATTACCTTGCATTGTTATTGAATCATTGAATTACATAAGTTACTGAAATAGAGTAGAGTAAAATAAAATTGATCGTGTCTTGAAAAAAGAATTACTCTCTCGTTGTATGGTGAAGTGTGTGGACTGTATCGTGCCACTGAAAATTTGAACGCGCCTGCAAAATCCTTGAAGAAGCGGAACTGAGACATTGTAGTGCAGAGGTGTGTACGTGCTGACGAACAACGACTGATGTTCTACCGACTAAAATTGCTATTCAGGGACAACTCTTAAAACCCGTGAGTCCGTTCCTCTATTAAAATTAGTTACGAAAGGTCCCTTAGGTGGAGTCAGGCTCCACAAAATGGCCACCTATGGGTCCTTTCGTAACTAATTTTGATAATCGGAAAGAACTCACCAGATTTTTAAGAGTTGTCCCTGGATAGCATTTTAGTCGGTAGAAAATCAGTCATTGTTCGTCAGCACGTACACACCTCTGCACTACAATGTCTCAGTTCCGCTTCTTCAAGGATTTTGCAGGCGCATTCAAATTTTCAGTGGCACGATACTGTCCGCACACTTCACCATAAAACGAGAGAGTACTAGTGATTTTATAATAAAAAATCTCTCAAGTATCCCTGTAGAAATAGATGAAAAATGAAATGAATTGAAACTAAATCAAACTAAATGAAATTACAAGCCTTTTTTCATTGACCTACAAAGTTATCCAATAGTTTGTGAAATTGGTTTGATTGGTTTGTCTCACCTCCATTGTTTTCGCCGCTGGATGGATTGGATAAGTCATCTTCACCTATCATGGCCTCCCCGTGCCCCCACAGTTCGTCGGCGTCTCCCTCCCCTCCGCCCAGGCAGTTGCTCCGTTCCACCTTCTCACTCAGCAGTCGGTCTCTGAAAAATTAAACACTTCATTAATTAGGCAACTTTACAGCGGAAGATAATCTATATTATATTAAGGGGAGAGCTGGCTATACGGTATAAGAAATTCACGAATGACACATCATCACGTCTGAACTATTGGAATGATTAATTTGAAATTTTGTACATAGATTCTTAATTTATGAAGGATGGTTATAGGCCTATTTTAAATTCTTCAAGATCTAAGTAGGTCAAGATTGTCAAGTTTTTTATTAGACCCTTGCGGAGCTAGTTTAAAATTATGGGAAAATGTTATGGGGAGATTATATTCACAATTGAAATAAATATAGTAAAGAAGACTATCTTGGGTGCAGAGAAGATAGTTTACACAGTCTAGAAGGAGAGATTCATTTGGTTACTACAAAGTATTGGGCTCATACAGGATAAAACAAATGTCGAACAGACATGTAGAATATACAGGTAAATAATATAATAAATTATTTCAAGAAAACATAAATACAACATTATAAAAGTTTTAATGAATGAATTATTCCAAGAAGGGGATTATGGTTTTATCTAGAATTATTCAAGCAAGTTATTTATCAAGATAAGCCTGTTTCATGATAATTTAAATGCCTTTGGAAAGCAAAAAAAAAACTTGACAGTTGTGAATTATACAATTTACATAATCAATCATAGAATTGCATGACAGACTAGTGAGTGGATAAATGATTAATTTTCTAGTGTGTCCACATACTATTTAACGATTTTACGGTTATACAAGATTATACGGATTTTCAAGAAACAGACTCCAGAAAAACGTATAGTACGATACTTCAAAGAGATTCTAAAAACAGTGTGTAGCATGAAGGTATTTGATGTTTGTTTATTGCACGCCTCAGAGTGGTATAACATCTTTTTGATATCCGTTATTTTAAAAACATTTACTAGAAATTACATTTTTGAAACTAGAGTTCATGACAGAATAAAAGGTAATTTATTAACCCTTACCTAGAATTTACTTTAATCTTGAACTTACTTTAATTATCCTGAAATTTTACAATACAGTAGAATAGCATCCGTATAACAATCAACTATGACAATATTCCATATTGTAATGATTGAAAGAATGTGAAAAAGGGAGGCCACAACAAACTTGAGACGAATGTTCAGGAAAAATGTTTTGCTGCCCTCATCTGAATAAGAAATGGCTTGAAGCTTTTCAAGCTTTTCAAGGTTTTCATTCAACTTTTTTAAAAACGATTCACAATGAAATAATTATATATCAATTTTATTTTGTTTCCCATTTAGTTACATGAATATTTTCCAAAGATAAAGTTGAAGTGATAGTGTTGAGTGAGCGAGCTTGTGAGATCATATTGAGAGGATGAACATTTGGATAATTCCCACAGCAGCATGGATTACAAGCCAGAAGGGAAATGAAGTATCGATAGGTCTAGAAATGGGAGTAAAATGTTTGAATTCGGAACAGGTCCATTAGGGCCCAATTCTTGACAAAATACAACGACATTTAAAACGATTCCAAGTTACCTATGTTGTTTCTCTTCGCCACAGCCTTCATCATCGAATCCCTCGTCGCTTTCCTCCTCATCGGACGAGAACAGCTGCTGCTGCTGCAGCTGCGGCTGCATGGTGGCCTGCTGGTAGGCGCGAGCTCTCTCCTGCACAATGCCCCCCCTCTCCTGCACAAATCCCCCCCTCTCCTGCACAATGCGACCGCTGCCCGACGCAGCGACAGGCAGCTCCAGTGGCACTATCTCTGTCACCTCGATCGAGTCTTGCAGCTCACGCAGTTCGAACGTTTTCTTCTCGTTGTTCAGGAACACCATTTCCAACGGTCGTGATTTCTGCGAAAGCATGAAAACTTCAATATTGTTCTTACAACAATCATACATATTTTATTATACAATGATAATGAGTAATGAGTATTATCATACATAATTATTTTAATGAATTAACTATAAATAGCTTATATCTACTATCATTTTTTAGCTTGATATGTTTTTGTTTGTTGTAATTATTATTGAATATGTATTTATTTATTTATTAGGTAGAGCGAACAATACAATAGTCGGAAAAGAAAAAAACAGGCTATTGCCCAAAACTTCTTCAATTTCCTGATTTTGTCACAAATCGTCCAAATATTATGTAGGTTATGTCTACTTCAATTTCAACACCAAATCTTCAATCTGAAACTATGAATCAGAATAAAACAAAGAATTTCAAATTTAGATAAATTGATAATGAAACTTCCGTTAAAACAAAAACCAAACTTTTTGTGGAAATAAATAAATTGAATTGAGCTAGAGGGATTGAAATATATGTGTACTGTTTTTATTGAAATTCAAATTCAAAAAGAATCAATTTATTTGTCATTTGAACAATGGCAAATAATTGAAAAATTGAAACTATAGTCGGTGCAAACCTCTGTTTGCAGTACGGAGCTTTATGGTCAATGTTATTTCAATAGAACAATAGTAGTAAAAAAAGTAGAAAAAAGTACACGGGTGCCGTTTCTATCAAGAAGGTCTACGCTCTCTTTTTCGCTCTTTCTTTCACCCAATTATTTCACAGGCTCTCTGAACTCTGTGAAATCTGGCAGCGCTGCACTCCATAAGACTAATACTGCCAACTAAGGTTTGCACAGACTATAGTAACATCTTGTTTTTAGTTGTAACGATACGACATAAGATGTTTAGATACAATAACTGTACATTCATATTATGAACTTAGATATTTTGTATGTGAATGAATTTTGATTGAGATCAGTTGTATAACTGAATTGAAAACATAGTAAAACTCATCCATCTAAGAATGATAAATTTTGGTTTTGATTTAATAGTGTACATCAGTATAAATTTGAACTCATTCGAATCGTTTGATCGATTCCTATGCTAGTCATGCACAGAGTATTTGTGAGTGCATGTCTTTCATGTTTGTCTTATTAAACGAAAATTAAAATCAAATACTGTCAACCACCGCAATACTTATCTGCTACTCTAAATATTGACATCAGAGTGAACAGCTAGAAAGAGATTCTAGGATAATATTCTACTATCCAAAACTAAAATATCTAGTGTTATCAATATTTGCAGTAGCAGAAGTCTTCGGGGTGGTTGACAGCATTTAATTTGGATTTACGTTCTATTATTATTATATTTATTGGTATTTGAACTAATTCAATCCCTCATCCATTTCCATATGTAGGCCTATTCAAATATAAATATTAGAAGACAGGGATATGAATAACACTCACCTTGCGAAGTTTGTTTTTGGCACTTGGGCTTTCTTCAAGAGTTGTGATGCCATGCGCATCCAAATCACCATTCTTCTGACTACCAGTTCCAGAATCAGCATCTGTTGTCTGGCGAAAAACAGTAGATTATTGTCAGATTGAGACAACACAATCGATGCAGAATAACTATATTGATATCAGACAAATATATTGAGTATACCTAGTAATCAAAAAGACTATTATTCATATTATTTTCATTATAAGTAAAGTGAATAATTATGCTATTGTTCATAATTGTCTATGAAGCATGATTATTTTCTGTTACTATAATTGTCATGACTAGTACAGTAATAGCTTGGTTTCTATTCTAATATAATATCAAATTATTGTTTCATGATAGAAGTCATTTAAGGAAACTTATTGCCGAACTGTTGTGAAATAATTACTGGTCAGGATTCTGCCCATACAAGCTTTTAAATAATTAAGTTGTGGTTATTAGAACCAAAAAAACAACTAGGTAGCAAAATAATGTGAATTTGAGGTTGTTCCATCAAATTTGTATTTTTCAATTTCTTCATTTTTCCATTTTCATTGCTAATCATGTCTCTCAAAAAAAGAATCAAATTGGAGATTTAGAACACAAAAAAAAGAAATTAAGGAAATTGAAAAAAAAGGAATAACTTGAATCAGAAACCGATGATCAACGTTAATCAAGGCTAGAACCTAACTGGTCAATGGTCAAAACATAATGAAGCGGCGGAGAAGGTATCAGAGGAGGTAGCTGAGACTGCTACAAAGAAATGCATGTACTGTATGCAAATATGCCAGAATATAGTGAAGCGGCGAAGGTAGAGTAGAAGGAAGCGAAAAGGAAGCAATCATTATTTTCAACACTCTCAGCTACCTTCTATGACTACCTCCGCCAATCCACTATGTTTCGGCTCATGGTGACAGACAGAGACGACCCTTTACAATATCATTAATTTTTGGATTTGATCAAGGGACATTCAATTGGTGTAATTTTGACTTACAGACGAAAAACATAATGTAATTATCTAAGAATATTTTGCCACAGAAAACTATAGTGTCACAATCATTTTCATTATCATTATCAGTGTCATTTTCTTTATCATTATCACGAGTCAGTGTCATTATCATTATCACGAGGCAGTGTCATTATCATTATCATTTGATGAGATTTCTACTTACAAACGAGGCAGTGTCATTATCATTTGAACAGAAAAACGAGCTATTTGTCGTATATGAACTTACAGAGGAGGCAGACGAGCCATTGCCGTTGTCGGAGTGGGCCGCCTTGCGAGCGGTGTAGTTGTTGGCAGCCGTCTTGGCCGACTTGTCCGGCGACTTGTAGTGAGCGGCTGACGCGGCCAGTCGCACCGGAAACTGCGGCCGCGGCAGGTGGCTCGTGAGCAGTGTGAAGCGGGTCGCAGACGGCTGCGGCTGCGACTGCGACTTGGCTCCTCCCTTCGACGACGCCCTACTGCTGCTGTGATTGTCGTCGCTCAAAGACGACGCCGATCGCGCCGAGTCAGAAGACGCCGTGCTACGGTTGCTGCTCAACTGCCAAAAAACAACATATCTGATCATTGTTTTTTTTATTTAGAGCTACTTTTAATATAAATAAAAATATAAACCTCAGTACCCTTTTAAATTATTTTGTCACTTGAAAATGGATTTAATGTCCGAAACATGTTGTTACAAAATAATTTAAAAGGGTACTGTGATTTATATTTTTATTTATATCTGATCATCTACTTGTTGATCATCATAATAACTAACTTGAACGGTATAAGGTCAATCATAGTGTAGCGGCAAACGTAGAGTGCAGCTGAGAGTGTTAAAAATAATGCATGCATTCAAAAGTGTCAGAAAATATTGGAGAATGTAGCTGGGTGTTGAAATTAATACATATATTAAAATGTGTCAGAACGTATTGGAGAGGCGGAGGTAGAAGGAAGCAAACATTTACATCATATATGCATCATTTTAACTCTATAAGCTAACTTCTCTGCTACACTCCACCTTCGCCGCTTCTCTATGTTTTGTGACCCATAGGAGTTGCTGTCTATTCTGGTCTGTATCATTACTTCTTGTATGATTTCTGCTTTCTTCAAATTGAGAATCTCTTTATATATTTTTTACGGTCAACTTTGAACCACTTTTTCCTATATATTTTTTACGGTCAACTTTGAACCACTTTTTCCTTGTTCTCCCCACCAATCTCTTACCTACCTCCCCATCAATCCTCTCTTGTTGGTTATGTCGAGTGAGTAAACGTGTGTCAGTTCGGCTCCGTCTTCTAACAGATATTTCGTAGGGTTATACAGTTCAATTCACTTCAAATTATACATCTAGTTATTCAGTTTCTCGAGCTTAATTCAATAGTGAAATTATATTTTTGATTAACTCACACTCTTTTTATTTATCTTGAAAAAACATTCCTAAATCTTCAGTTCACCTTCTCGCCTATAAAAGTGTAAATCCACCTAACGGTACACGATGGTTCGACCGAATAGAGGCACACCGAAGAATGAGGTCAATGCTCCGAAGCCAGCTATTTCTGGAGCATTGTCCGAAGAGACCCTCCTCATTATTCGACAGCAAATCGAAGAGTCTGTCCACAGTGCTGTATCAATGGTTGTGAAATCTATTTTCGAGGAACTTCAGGCATTGAAGGAGGAGAACAAACAGCTGCACGATAGAATTCGTGAGCTGGAGATGTCTTGTCACCTGAAGGTCGACGACCTCGAGCAATATGGGCGCCGACATTCTATACGTATTTTTGGGATCCCGGAGAGTGACAAAGAAGACACGGACCTGCTGGCGCTCGATGTCTTTAACAAGAAGCTGAACGTGCCCGTGACTTTGGCGGATGTCAACCGCTCGCATCGCGTTGGAAGGCGTCAACCACCTCAACAAGGGCAAGCTAAACCCAAGGACCGACCCATCATAGTTCGACTCTGCAGCTACCGGACCAGGAAGATGATCTTCGACGCTAAGAGGAAGCTGAAGGGTTCCGGCGTCACCATTCGCGAGGATCTGACTGCGGAGCGCCTCAAGATACTCAACGCTGCGGCCGACCGTCATGGGCATAGGAATGTCTGGTCATCGGACGGGAGGATCAAGATCTCTATCGGCGAGGGAGGATCCAAGAGGGTCCACACAGTCGAGAGGATGACCGACCTTCAAAAAATAAAGGTAAATTAAATCATTCCAGGATTCGATTACTAAGGTGCCCTTCACTACAAAAATAGGAAATTCGTATTAAAACATTTCACCTTGGCATTTTTCATGAGCTGGCTTTCTGTTCTATAAATGAATCTTTCCACTGCTATTTATGATTATGTATGAGGCAATTATTTCAAACTAAGGAGATCCACATTTGTTAATACTGATTAATAATTTATCTTGATATTAATTCCCAAAACTACGTTCAATGCATCAACTACTATACTCCAGAGGGTACTTAGAGAATCATTATCTCTATTCTTACTAATAATTATTACATCTCTTACCAAAATTATTTCCATAATTAATAATTTTCGAAATGCTGAATTTCAAATAAATTGGATGATTAACATACGTTATAGATATGGATGTAATCTATAGGTAAAGATAGTAATCTCTTCTATATTAGGTGTACATAATGATATCTCCTACTGTTGCCACAGCTCGAGCAATAGAAGCAAATGTGTGAAGAATTATTGATAGAACGGAGGGGTGGGTAGTCTGTTCATATGCTTATATAGGGGCTGTGTTTCATTTAATGTTATCTTAGACATTCATCACTAAAATATTACAGTTCTCAATTTACTACTTTTATTGTTATTGCAACTCCCAATAGTTAATTATACTTCTAATACTATAGAATATTTTTCACACTTCACCGTTCAATCCTATTTAAAACTCATCTAAAATAATCTAGCACTTTCTCCATCGTCTCCTCTACTTCTTATTTTTCTTTCTAATTTCTCTTCTTGATCTTATATTTATAATGATTACTTGAATATTGTTGTTTGCGATGATGATTATTATTCTTTTCTATTCTTCTTCTTCTTCTTCGTCTTCTTCTTCTTCTTCTTCTCTTCTTCTTCTTCTTCTTCTTCTTCTCTTCTTCTTCTTCTTCTTCTTCTTCTTCTTCTTCTCTCCTTGATTAATTCAAGATCACAATACGATGTTCTATCTCTTATTCTATAGTTCAGTTTCATAAGTTCTTCTCAATTTGTGCACATTCCTTCTCTCTCTTCTTTTCTTCCCCATTGTTATCATTATTTTCCCTGTGATTTTTTCACTAGCTATCCAGCATGTTCAAATGTTTATTTCTCTTTCTATATCTATTTATCTTCCTACCTTTTCTCTTTCTATCTGATTACCTTCTACTAGTATCCATATATTATATTATAATATCCATATATTATCCATATAATATTCGATTCTTTCCCACATTGAATCATACTATTCCTCTTCAATTTTATGGGGATATTATTCATTATCATTTGTATTATGTATCTTTTCTCAATTGATAACTTTCTTCAAAGATTTTTCGTTTTTCTGCTGGCTTTTTCTCCTCTTTTTCAGTTTTTACTGGATCCCATTTCGCTCTATCTCCACCATGAACACGATCTTCCACTACTGGATTCCATCTCTCTCTATCTCCACTTGGACTCGATTTTCCACCACTGGATTCCATCTCTCTCTGTCTCCACTTGGACTCGATCTTCCACTACTGGATTCCTTCTCGCTTACCTCCACTTGGACCCGATTCTTCCACTACTGGATACCTACTCGCTCTATCTCCACTTGGACCAGATCTCCCACTACCAGCTCTTCCTCAATCTTCGTCTTATTCACCATTAGGATTATTCATCACCGGAACTCCACACATCTACATCTTATTGTGTTTAGTGAATTTTGTTTTGAACTAGTGCTTTAAATAGTGAAGGGAGCCGAACTGTCAAGGCATGCTGAATGCACTCGAATCAAGAGACTTTTTCATTTAGGTTAAGTTTTATCAGTTTCATCCCCATTTTCCCCGTCATGTGTTGTTCTGAGGTCAGTTCACGATTGGTCTGCTGCTTCCATGATGCCTCTCACTGACACGTCAGCTCGCTCGCCCTCAAGTAGGTATGATTATTTCAATAATAGTAATAATGACGCAGGTATGTTTCTAGCAAATAAGCTCCACTCTTTCAAAAAACTTTTCAAGGCTGCTCACCTTAACGTACAATCCCTCAGTTGCCACATTGATGAACTCAGAGCAATCTTCCGTTTTCAGGACTTCAATATAATCGGAATTTCCGAATCATTTTTGAAGCCTAGTATTTCATCAAATTTTGTTGCATTGCCTGGATATAATCTTTTCCGGAATGATAGATTGAATAAAGCTTGTGGGGGTGTAGCAATTTATGTGAAAGAAGGTATCAAAACAAAAGTTTTAATCACATCTAAACAAGAGTATTGTTCCAGACCAGAGTTTATGCTACTTGAATTATCCTTATCTAGTACTGATAAATTACTCGTTGGTATCTGTTATCGCCCACCAAAAATAGGTCATTTCACAGATTTCGAAAGTGCCTTGCTTTCTCTTATGCCTTGTTATAACCGTATACTAGTTATGGGGGATATGAACACCGACTTGAACATGACAAATCGTAACTTTGACTACTTTCAACTGACTACAATTTTCCAATGCCTAAACATGACTATTTTACCTCTCGATCCAACTCATCATACTAATGAATCAGACACACTCATTGACCTTCTCATTGTTAGTGATCCCAATGAGGTTGTTCAAGCAGGCCAAATCTCAGTCCCAGCTATTTCTAGACATGATTTGATCTACTGTGTACTTTCCCATAAGATACCCAAGCCAGAACAGAAAATTATCACTTATAGAGACTTCAAAAACTTTGATGAAGCCGCCTTCCTGACTGATGTGGCTCAGACTCCATGGCATCAAATTGAAGCATTACCCTCAGTTGATGACATGGTCAAGACTTTCGAGAATTGGACTTTGACTTTGTATGACAAACATGCACCTTATGTGACAAGGAGGATTAATAGAAAACGACGAGTACCGTGGATGACTGAAGACATACTTAAGATGATGGGACGTAGAGACAAAGCACATAGAAAATTTAAAAAGACATTTGACTTGGACAGTTTGATAGAGTATAGGAGCCTTAGAAATAGGGTTAAACAGGAATTACGGAACTCAAAGATTAGGTACTTGAATTCGTTTATGACAAACAATAGACAAGACTCTAAATCACTTTGGCAGGGAATAAAAGAATTCGGGCTTGGCAAAGAGAAATCGAATCCACAAATTGACTTACCATTGAATAATATAAATGACCATTTCGTTTCACACTCTAACCAACGCGACGAAGTTGTCATTGCTAATCACATTGATGATCTTGAAGAGCAGGTTACAAACTTAGATTTACCAATCACTGATCAATTTCATTTCCATCCAATCTCAGAAGAAGACACTTTCAGAGCAATTCAACGTATTCATAGTAATGCTATGGGTGTAGACAAAATTCCTATTAAATTTATCAAGAAGATGTTATTTGCTGTTTTACCAACCATTACATACATTTTCAACAAGTCACTTGAAGAAGGCATTTTCCCTGAAAACTGGAAGTTTGCTCTGGTTCGCCCTCTAAATAAAGTTCCATCATCCAATAAAGTTGAGGATTTTAGACCAATCAGTATTTTACCTGCATTGTCCAAAGTGCTAGAAAGACTCATTCATGCTCAAGTTGTAAAATTTCTAGACAACAATAGTAAGCTTCATAACTTTCAATCGGGCTTTAGAAAATTCCATTCAACTGAGACAGCTCTGCTTCGTGTCACTGATGATATAAGGTTAGCTATGGACCAAAGAAAATGCACCATCCTCACCCTATTTGATTTTTCTAAAGCATTCGATACTGTTGATCATACAGTCCTTCTGAATAAGTTGGCTATTCTTGGTTTCAGTCACAACTCGTTAGTTTGGTTTAAATCCTATCTATTAGGTAGGAAACAATGTGTATCTGTCGGTGACAAAAAGTCAACTTGGAAAAACGTTATGCATGGAGTACCACAAGGTTCAATTTTAGGCCCTCTCCTCTTCACTTTGTATGCTAATGACCTTTCTTCCATTATCAAATTCTCCAGTTTCCATACTTATGCAGACGACCTTCAAATCTATTTAAGCTGTCCCATAACAAAAATTAATGAAACAGTTGGAATAATGAATCAGGATATCAATTCGATAGTGGAATGGACAAAGAAAAATGGCCTTAAGCTTAATCCCATCAAAACACAACCCATTATAATTGGATATTCTCGTCTTATAAACAATATTGACCTTGAATCGATTCACAAAATTAGTGTAGACGGTAATGACATTCCTTACTGTAGCTCAGTTAAAAATTTAGGCATTATTATGAATAATACTCTTGACTGGTCAGAACAAGTGAACAAAACTTGTAAAAAGGTATTCTCAGCCATGCATGCATTGAAGAAAATGCACGATATCCTCCCTAGAAACATTAAATTATTATTGGTTCAATCTCTCATCTTCCCACATTTAATGTATTGTAATTCTGTTCTTAACGATATGCAAGTCACTCTGAATGATAAACTACAGCGTTGCCAAAATTATTGTCTACGTTTCGTCTACTCTCTCCAACGCCATGATCATATCACCCCAGCCCACATTGCTAGTTCAACATTAAAGCTTCCCGATCAGAGGCTTTTTCGAATAGTCAAGCTTGTTAGAGATATCTTGATATACGGTAATCCGAACTATTTTAAAGATGATTTCAAATTTGTCTCTGAAGGTAGGAGGATAGATGCTTCACATACTAGAACCGGAGAAAGTACTTTAAGGATACCCAATCATCGAACTACTATTTTCACAAAATCCTTCTTAGTCAGTGCCTGTCGTGCATGGAATGCACTTCCTGTTTCTATCAGGTCCATCGAGAGCCGAGCGAGCTTCATCCTAACTTTAAAAAAACATCTTTTGGAACAAATGACTGAAACTGTCCGGCCCTAGAACGATCACATGACATCCATCCCCCACCCATCCCACAAATGCAAACCTTTAAACCATGTTATAGAACGAATTGTATATATATATATATATATATATATATATATATATATATATATATATATATATATATATATAAATTTTCTGTTTTTTTTTCTCTTTAATATTCATATTGATTAAAACTTTTACAATATTTCCATTAATAATAAATCCTTAGTTTAAATAACGAAATTAACGTTTTGGTAGAGAGTTAGTGGGGAGGATATTTTTAATATTCTTTCCGAAGAATGGACATTGATATGTCCAAAGCTCCGCCAATTTATGTAGATGCATAACAATATGATTATTATCTATAGTTATTATATTACAAACTGCTTTTTCATATCATATACAGTTCAATAATTATTTTCTTAGTCTATATTATGTAAATTCATCTATAATTTTGCTGTATTGTAAGCTATTGTATATAAGTGTATAAGCCAGTATATATTGTAATCTACATAAATAAAGTACTCAATCAATCAATCAATCAACCTGCTGGTTTTTAATGTGGAATTTTCACTGGGATTTTATGTGTTCATTTATTGATATTATAATACCAAAATTATATAAATAGAAATGTTTTAGAAAGAAACAACAGCTCCAACGCAAGACATTTCTTTCGCCAAATTATCAACTGAGAAGTCTCAACTCCAAGGAATCTGAACCTGACTGAGCGTAACTATTCTCGTGTTAGCTAGCTAGCAAACTACATCAGTGTTAGCTAGCAATAAGTATAGTACTTAAGTCGCCCTATTATATAGTACTCAATATTAGTACTTCATTCTTTTTATTGCAACGTGCTATAAAAGAATAAAATTATCTTCATAATTTTGTGGACTCTAATACCACAGTCATAATATAAGGTACTACAGTATCAAACGGTGTTATACAAATTCCAGAAAGATCGTTGGTCCGAATCCCGCCAAGGGCTTGAATGTATTCAATGACATAATCTCATCTTATTACCCACACACAAGAGGATACGTTGGGTATGCGGGCATCATCCAGCAACAAAAATCATTTGTATTATGTATGCATTTTCTAATAATGGTGGATTAAAGTGAAAGTGGATGAAGCTTCAGTGAACTGACCTTTACTACGGAAGATTTGGAATCGGTCCGAGAAGGAGTGTTGTCGGCATAATTATTAATGTACAAGGAAGACGTGTCGCTCTTCTGCGAGTCAGCCACTTTGTTGGAGAGAGCAGTTGTGTTCCTGAATCCAAATCTGTTTGTGCGCGTATTACTGTTACCGGTCGCGTCCTTCTTCGGACGGGCTAGCCTGGGGGTTCCTGTAACAAAACAGCTGCAGTATTAAATATCTGGATTAGTCATCGAATAAAATACCGCAAATTAGTGCCACGATTAAGTGCAGTATTATTTGCGATTTCTCGGAAAATAAATAATGAGACTTCCACATAAATTTACATCATTCTTGCAAACAAATTAATACTTTTCTACCGGCAAGGTTCATTGCTACCTTCTTATCACTGAATTAGATTCACTTGAATATACAACCTAGACACATTTTAGCTCAGTCAAACGCATCCTATATGTCCTTATGCCTAAAATAAGACTTCTACTGTAGAAGTGTAACATGATATTTTCAAATAAGTACAATATATCTCAAGTTTTTAATTTATCGTGATACATTTTGTGATTCATTTAATCCATTACGTCAACCTTCAAAATGTTCAAATCATTGTTCCTGGAACAGAAATAAAGTTACAACATTAACATTTTATCAAAATTTTTGGAGAGAAATAGTACTGACTCAACCTAGTTTTTCGTCCGTGGTTATAATAATAGTATTTTGTACAATAAATGGATGAATGAATAAATAAAAAGAAATCAATAAATATTTTAATTAGAAATTTTTATATCCATATTATTTACAATTGCTTATGCCATAAATTATACAACTGTATTTTATTTTTTCATGAACCACAAAGTATGGGAGGTTCTAGATAGATAACTTTTTTTCAAGTTTATTTTGTGATTGTATATTAAACACTATGCCAGGAGATGATAGCTGTAGGGTATTCAGTTAATATTTATCATACCTACATCTTTTCAGGCTATTTTCTATTTTATAGATTTCTATATTCTTTATAGAGTATACTTTAGTTAAAATATTAAGATAAAACATGAGATTTCTTTACTATGATAAAGCCCCTTTGGGTTGGGGGAGCTTTGAGTCGAACATCATACTCTAGCGAACATTGTACTCAAGAATGTGTTGAAAACCAGAATTCACCCAAAGTATCCCTGCTTGTCGAAGAAGGCGACTAAAAGGGACCCCAAGGCAACTCCAGAAGTTGCTTTGTCTTCAAACCCACGGGATCTGCCCCATCAGGGCAGTTTCGGAGGGACAAAAAAAACGCAAGAGACCAGAGATGATGGGTCTCTGGTCAGAGACAAACTCCAGGCACAAATGTGGGTCGAAAGGCTGAGTCGAGGGTGACCAGGTGCCCTAGAGGCAAATTGGCGACCCCTCCTTCAGCGGAATGATCTACAAAAAAGCCAGGAGTGGAACTCACGTAGGTCACGAGTTTGTGGGTGGAGAGGCCAAAACTCACCACTGCTCAAAGAAGGGCGGCCACTCAGGCAAAACTTCTTGGGAGAGGTGAGGCTTTAGACCCTGCAGAGTTTCGGAGGGGCAAAAAGAAAAACCCGAGACCAGAGATTGGTGAAATTTCAGGCACAAATGTGGGTCAAGAGGCTGAGTCGAGGGTGGCCGGGCGCCCTGTGTACACAGTTTGGCGTCCCCTCTCTCAGCGGAAGGACCTACAAAAAGGCCAGGAGTTGAACTCACGTAGGTCAAGAGTTTGTGGGTGGAGAGACCAAACTTCACCACTGCTCAAAGAAGAGCGGCCATTTAGGCAAAACTTCTTGGGAGAGGTGAGGCTTTTGATCCTGCGAGGTTTCGGAGGAGCAAAAAGAAAAAAACCCAAGAGACCAGAGATGGATGAAACTCCAGGCACAAATGTGGGTCAAGAGGCTGAGTCAAGGGTGGCCGACGCCCTATAGGTGACTTGGGCACTCCTTCCTCAGCGGAAGGACTTTCAAAGAAGACCAGGAGTGGAACTCACGAGGAATAGTCAGTCTGAAGAGACTGCCAAGCATATCACACTGGATTGCAACAAGCAACCAGTTGATGAATGGGATGTTAGCATAGGGAAAAGCTCCTGGTTCTTGTAAAGGACACAGGTATTGGCTTGCCTAACTAACATACTACTTGTGAACACAATAAGCTTCGATTGAAGTGTATATATTATTGTTGTTACTGTTTTGCATGTATTAATAATTTGTATTGAATCTTGTGTGTGTAAAGTGTAAATGATTGAATAAATTGATTGATTGAATTTGCAGGAAAACCCAACCACTACATCTTCTTCTTCATTATGATGATAACAATTTGTAACGATTTGGATATTGCAAGGTGATAAGAGTAATGAGTACCAGAGCGAGCAGTGCAATTCTGTTGCATGACTAGTGAGTCGACCGAAGACAACTCCTTCTTCTCGTCGGAGGCGGCGGGGGCGGGGGTGGCTGCTGGCAACTGCGCATGCGCGGTCGTCGGTCGCTTGAAGCCGAACGACATTGCCTCACCGCGTGTGTGTGCGTGTGCGCTTGCCGACTGCTGCTGCTTGCCCTTGTCCATCTGAAACAAACAAATCAGCAATTAAATAGCAATTAGATACAAATAAACAGTTTTGTCAAAAAACACATCATGACGAAAGGAACATAACAGTACAAAGTAAATAAACTCAAATTAAATAATTGTTTATTTACCTGAGGAAACCTATTCTTACAGTACAACAGATGGGGATAACATAGAAAAGGATGAAGAACTGAATCTGAATCTTTTATATTCAAAATGAAATTTTTTCTAAAATATTGATTCTATATTCATTTATAATCAACTATATTGATTGTGTGCATCAATGAACTGTACACTTGAACTTGACAATGTTCATGTACAATGTATAACGTTCAATGTAGGCTACACTGTACACACTGTATCAGTTAATTCACAATCGAATTGTAAGGATGGAGAAGTCGAAAATTCAAATTAATAGGCTGTAGAAGTTGAAAGAACATCTGAATAGGATGAAGTAATGAATGAATTGGAAATCAAGGGATAACTTAAATAGAATATAGAAGTTCAGCAATCACTTTTAAAAGAAATACGAAATTAAGGGAGCAGCTAAACAGGTTGAAAAAATTATGAAATCAATTTAAAATTATGAAGGAATTTACTTGTAAGGAGGAAATCATCTCTAAAGAACTCAATCAAGAAATCAACAGTAGAATGAAAATACAGACAAATATTCGAAAATAAATTCCTTTCAAAATTCCAATAAATTTCAAAAAAATTACATTACGTCAAGATTTTTTATTCTTAAAATATATTCATTTGAAATTAACTAGCCAAAGAATTCTACAACAAATAGATTGATGGAGATACGATTATATAAAAGGAATTAAACAGCAATAATTTTCCCAAGTAAAATATTAATTTCAAATACACTATTATTTCCTTATTTTGAAAGATGGTGTTTGAAAAATATAAAGTAGATGTATAGAATCTGTGAATGAGTCTATATTAATAATAATGATAAAGGTAATAATCCATAATTCATTGCTACTGTATTATGACTGTATTTTTGATTGCATATACTGCAATCAGACTGAGTGATACTAGTGAATACTAAATGAAGCTACTAATATTAACAGTTACCATTAATACAGTACTGATCACATAATCAATTAGAATTATTCTGATTACATTTGACATAGGTAGGTACTTTACATTTTTACACTTTTGTGAAGTCTATTCAATTTATTTGAAAAATGAATTATATCATGCTTTGCTGACAATATTCAACAAATTGATTGAATTGTCTATGGAATCGTATGATTATGATGTAACCAGTTTAGAATTTCAAATGATGCGGATGATGAGTTTATTTTTTTAAATTTAATAAACAAATTTGAAAGAATTGTGTTGAAACCGACATTAAAATTCATTCAAAATAATAATGCAACTATATAACTGATGATCTCACACTTACGTTTTTCTCTAAATATCTATTCCTTATTAAACACTTAAAAATATGAATGAATATCAAAGATATGGCAATCAAGAGAAGACACAAATCGAAGCACAGTATCTGCATTAGAAACGTGAACACACTCAATCAACGCAAATTATTCCACCTGCTAAATGGAATATAATATTTCTTAATGGAATAATAAATATTCATATTGAATTTTTAAAGTAACAAGTAATCTCCAACATCAGAGTTTCAAACGAAAATGAATCACTGCAACCAATACGATTGAAACCCACTACCGTACATAAAAATAATAATGGAAGAGTCTGTTGAGTGAAAATGACAAGGCTGACAAGAGGTAGTTACAAAATAGCCCTTTGAAGCTACCCAACACGATGTCTGCGGTTAATTAGGTGTTCTGTAGTGACTCAGGGGAGAGCCCACTGACGTTTTATGAATAGGAAAAAAGTAACTAGAGTATCGATTTGTCCTTGGCAAGGTATCTGATCAAAGCCAGATTGTGCCCTTACACCAACTTTATATAACATATCAGGGCTAGTTTTTCATGAGCAAAATGCACGCAAAGAGTAGGTTAATCTTATCCAAATAACGAGTTTGGAAATGCAATCGAACTAAATGTTGTTAAATAGGGTTTTAAAATGAGCAATCGATTTTTGTGAACAGATGCTGAAAACTTATTGCGATAGACACCATATAGGTCTATATAGGTTATAGGCATTCAATTAATTGAATAGAAAACAACAAATTTATGAAGACAAAATGAATTAGATATAAGTATTGGATAATCTTTTAATGAATCCAACTTTCATGTGAAATGTTAAAATTCATTTTGGGCATAAGGAAAAACATCAAAATGATGAAGGCAGAATGAATTGGATTTATTAGAATCATTTTTATTAATGTTATATTATTTCATGAGCTTGATGCTGAATGTTCTAAAAATACAAGCTAGATTCTCTCAATTGATCGGACATATTTGTGTTAATTTGGTGGAGATAATTGGATCGACTTGAGTGTAGACCTGACGCCTATCAAATAATTAATTGAGAGAAGGAGATATACGAATGGTTGATTATAATGAATGTCCTCTTCACTTTTGTCCTACAAAAAAGGCAACTAGGACACTGATCTATTTATTATAACCGTATACTTGTGTGTAGGTAAATGTGAATAGAGTGTAGATGTCTTATCAATGTTCTTATCCTGAGAACCAGTCAACAATGCCAGAAAAACTCTCATCAGTTTCATAGAACGAAAACGTAAATCTACGTTCGTGTAGAGAATGTCCCACGAGCCCACAAACAATGAGGCAATAAGAAATTCTACCATGTTATGCAAAACAGGTTGAATGGCAGAAACGGAGGAAACTGAGCTTTGCAATAAAGGATGAAAGATGGGAATCGAAAAATTAAACGGAAGTAGTAGCATGTACTATGTACAGTAGCATGTACTAGGTACAGTAGCATGTACTATGTACAGTAGCATGTACTATGTACAGTAGCATGTACTATGTACAGTAGCATGTACTATGTACAGTAGCATGTACTATGTACAGTAGCATGTACTATGTACAGTAGCATGTACTATGTACAGTAGCATGTACTATGTACAGTAGCATGTACTATGTACAGTAGCATGTACTATGTACAGTAGCATGTACTATGTACAGTAGCATGTACTATGTACAGTAGCATGTACTATGTACAGTAGCATGTACGTGGACACGAATATCAAGTCCCCAATCATCAAATGAGGAAACGAAATGAATGGGAGAATAAATGCGCAGACAATTTGTTATGCTTTCAATTAAATGTACTGGATCTTACAATTCGGTCGTTATTTTTGTTCAATACACAGTATTTCCACAAGTACGAATAAACATGCAATATTCATAAACAGATAAAAAAATAAGATTTCGAATACCTACGAGTAGCCTATAATATCTATGGTATGGAATTTGGCATACTCCCTCGCTATTCTCATGGCGCTATGTTCAATATTTTGCTTCAAATAGAAATATCGCTAGTGAAAATTAATTGAATACCATCTATCAAGACATCGAGGAAACTTGTTAAAAAATAAACCTTTTTATAGACAGGAATAGTTCAAATAAGTAACTTATTATTAAAACAATATTTCGTCATTAATCATCATCGATCACATCACGAATTGCCATTACAATACTTACATGTATTGTGACTCCATGCTCCCAAATTACATATTTGTGATCAATTTTATTTACTCAACAACCACAATAAGTTTGTTTTCAACCAAGCCGATTGAGAGAAAATATTTAGATATTAAAGGAAAATTATATGATTATGAGCTTGGGAAATAGAATAAGAGGATTAATTGAGGTGAAACTTGGAATTCATAACATAATTTTTAGAAAATGAATCTTTCTCAATATCTACATAGAAATCCTTTAAAAAGAGTTTGTACTTACAACCTATCAAGGAAATAATTTTATTGAGATACTTGAAAATTTGTGACAATGACAACGAAAAATAAAATGAAAGAGAAACCTTGTAATGTTAGAATAGCTAAGCAACAAACGATGTTATGTGAGTGGAGACGACCGTGAAAGTTCTATTGTGTCATTTTTTCGGAAATAATAATCTGCGACAGACGAGCACCGTCCTGAATAATGGAACGTCCAGTCCAAGAACGGAAGAAACGAGCAGCAGCTGAGCTGAGCAAATCCGTTCATCCGTACCGTGGACGGTAATGTACCGCCAAACCACGGACTGACTCAATTATTTGTCAATAAAGCGGTCGGAGGCATCAAAGAAATCATCGCTCGGACTTATTGAGCCACCAAGTCAGCTCAGCCATCACTGCATCAATGCTGCAAAGTTCAAGGCTAAGATACCTACACTAACATAATTGACACTGAAAAATGCAGATGTTTACAGTCCTACACGAAGTTTGAGTGCACGATTGTACATTGTAGAATCTGAAAACTTTCTGGTGAGAACTGTTTGCATGATCAAAAAACTTGGAACTGATAACCAACTAGAAAACTTTACAAACTGTTTCACCTAGGCTACCCTTATCTAGACATGCTTTGCTCCATCAACGGTTTAAGCTGCCAGTGCGCCAACCACCTGTTGGTCGATCAAGCTTTAAATATCTCATTTTATTCACTAGAAGGAAAGATTACCAGGAATTTTATCTGACTTTATGGAGATTATACAATAAGGTTTTTTAATAATCCAATTTTAAATAGATAGATAACATTAAAACCTGGCTTGAATTCTAGACTGAACAGATTAAGAGGGAATCTAGAATCTTTAGCCTTACTAGCGTTTAATAAGCCACGAAGCGTTTTCGGATCTGCACTCTTTCACATCTTCTTAAAATCGAATTCCAAATCATGACAACTCTTGACATCACATGAGCATTAATATGCTCATATCATTTAATAGAGGCTAAACCACCAAATTCTGAGACGCTTAGATTTCAATTATAAGGATTTATAAAGTGTAATAGTTACCTACTTAACTTGGTAAACTATCTTATTGATCGTCTGATTGATCTATATATTCGTGATATGATACTGAAAAGAGAAATAAGAGCCTACCTGGGCGAATAAAATGAATGGTTACTTTACATAGTCAGAGATAAAACTAGATGTCCACGAATGAGTTTCTGATTTTTTTTAGATTCATTCAATACGAGAGCTTAGTGAAAAATAGGCCTACTAGTGTATGGCATGGTTACTATTGATTGATCAACTTATACTGTTTGACAGATTTTGAAGTTTAAAGATAAAAGACATGAATTGTGAAAATAAGGAAAACTCACACACACACACACACACCAGACTAGAAGACGAGACTAGAAGACGAGAAGACAACGGAGCAAGAGCACTTGAAGCTACTCTGGGACGAGGACACCGAACATCTGGTCAACTGTACCAATGAACACGACATGCGACAAGCACAATTACTGTCCACATGGGTGTCCATCCTATCATACTGTACATAACTGTTTGGGCAATCCAGTTACCCACTGTATTTCAAATGACCATGAAAACTAGCTAGCAAGAATGCCTTCACAACTGGCGTGAAGATGTTCGTTTCTTTCTTACTGTGAAAAAATTGAAGCTGTTTCGAAGATATGTTTAAATGGGATCGCTTGGTTTACTGATAACTAACTATTAAAGAACTTCCAAAAAGCACGGAACAAACCTTTCTACATTATGAAAATTGGAAATCTAAAGCATTAACACTATAATTATCATAGATGTATAGATGGTACCAGTCTCGAGTAGCTCGGCTGCCATTACGCCGATACAATTTCATGTTTTTTTCCGTGAATGAATACCTTATATTTTGATGCTTTAGATTTTCAATTATCATGTTGATTACATTGATGATCTAACAATTACGAGATATACAACTATTTCCAGAAAGTCTCATTTATATTGCATAATATTTCAGAATGGAACTTGAAAAATTACAGCAGAATTTGGAATTATCTAAATACAATAAGAGACATCCAACTGACACAAAACTGTCGCATTATAGATATTATTTTTTATCAACTTAATTCTAATCAATTCAGATGTAGATATAGAAAGTCATGTAGACATAGATTGCTGCACAAAATTTAGATTAACATCTACATTCGTAGATGTGATACGCAAAAGTTTTGAATTCTTATTCGTCTCTGAAATTGCATATGCTATATTTTTTACCAGGCTGCCTCAGCATCACTCTATTTTAATAAATCGGAAGTTCCAAATTCGCCGCAGGAGGGGGATGAAATACTGTTGCAAAACTAGACCAAGAATGTTGAAGAATGAATTGAATCGTTCTTTATGAATGCCGCAGGCAATTTTGGAGATATAGAACCATTATTTCAATCCATTAACGCACCGTTGGATCCGCGATAGCAAAATCGACCATTATTCAAGTGAACGGTAGAAAATTGTAGCTGGAATTAACGCAGTTAGCAGGCGAAAAATAGCGGTTACTGTTCCCACCGGAGTATCTGCTCCTTTGCGGTCATAAATTATGGCACCCTCTAATCTGAATCATCTATTCCACAATTTCATACATGGGTGGTAAGCTCTGCATTGAATTGCGGAACAAAAACATTTAATAGCCTTCTTTATCATCAACATTCCTCCCGATTAAACGCTCTCTCTGTTAAGGATTAGTTCAATCCAGCTAAAGCTCAACAAAACATACTAGAACAATGTAATAGAGTTCATGCTTATAGGATTTTGTCATACTAAGCATTGAAATCTTGATTAATGAATCCAATGGAAATATTTTCAAAGTTAAGAAGTTTTTCAGAGTCAACAGTGAATTAATTAAAGCAATGGGATTTCCAACTAACAGTAGGCCTACAAGTGAGAGAAATTATTAACCTACAAATACATTGATAACGTTAAATTGATTTTATGAAACTATGATTTGAAAATTGGAATATTTTTTTAATCCCAGATAAAAAAATATTAATATCAAAATAATATTTTTTTGTTGCTGTGGATGATGTCTACATGAGATCTAGACTTGTGCGTGGGTAATGAGACGGATGATAGTGAGAGATGAGTGGACCTACAGCTTTAGGTCGGTTCCGAACCACCTAACCAGGAAGCGATTTTTAGACTCATAAATGATTAGACTCACAAATGAAGGAGTCGGCTCCACAAGTCGACACCCTTCCAAAGGAAGTAGCAGGCGCATCTCAAATTATCGAATCGATACCACAGCTTTTCTAATGTTGAGGAGGATGGTGAGAGATTACTAAACCTACTGTTCAAAATTAATTCAGAACCACTGAAATTGAAAGCGTTAATAATTGAAAATTGGAACTATTTCCCAGAACTGAAATTTTGAATTAAAAAAGTATTCAAACATTACTTTTATCATTTATGAAACTCAATCATTTCATCAACAGTTAATGATGTAAATCACAATTTCAATATTTTTAGTATTGTGATATGAACATAATTATTTATAATGGTTCAGGGATGTGGGTAGTGAGAAGGATATTATTGACGGATCATTCTCAGAGGTTTCTCAACGTCCGGTATACGATTCTCAAGCTCAAAATTGTAAAGTGGTGAGACTGGCCTTTAGCAGGCCCCTTCGTCTAATTTCACCTATCCTATGAGACTGATATGATATTAAGCTGAATAAAGAGCCACTTTTAATATAGACAAACAAGTATGAATCTTTAATCTCAACTTATAATAAAGCATATTCAGAACTTTTCATATATGAAACTTTTCCCCACAATTAATTTCACTAATAAATAGGTTGCTATTCTCATTTACCAACTTGAAACTGTTTCTACATATACTATAGGATAGTCAACGATAGAAGAACGTGGGAACCATCCTACTGAGAGGCTAGGCAGGCAGCACTGGATGGAGTAATATAGACATCCGTTCAATTAACTTAATTAACAGCAGGCCAACTAGTCTGAAATCTCCATGAAGGTTACCATAGAGTGGAAACAAAGTCCCTTTCTCATGATCGTGAAGCAAGCTATTCCTTTGGATCTTTCAAAAATTATGAACATCAACATTGAACATACAAGCAGGCTAACTAGGAGTTATGATTCTATGAAACAAAAGTATTACTTCCTGTGAAATGATATCAGCATTCAAAATTGAGTTACAGTCTTATGTCTTATGATTGTATACTTATCAAGTATAAGTAGCAGACATCATAAATATTTCAAGTAACTACTCCTATGTTTCAAGCAAAGGCAAAATATTATATTCAATGAACCATCAATTCAAATCACTTTATTAAATTAATAATAATGCATGGCTTTCAAACGCACTTAAATAGCTTGAAATATTTTTTATATTAATTTTACTTTTTTTGTATTGCAGTGAGTTATAATGAATTTATTTAACCAGCAGTCTCTTGATTATATGAACAGCGTTCAGTATGATGATATCAATTGATTACTCTAGTTGAATTTTTTTGTTGATGACATACACCTTCCACCAAATAAAACAAAGAGCTGACTGTATGACAAACTTTGGCATAATATTTATTCCCGCACAAGCGTTTCAAGACCTACAATGGAGGTCATAAAAAATTCCAAGCATGCGTCAGTATACAACAGACCACACTGAATATTCATGAGTAGCGTTTCCTACACAATAAAAAAATAATAAACATTCGGAGAACAATGAAGCGCATAAAGGAAGAGGACATAAGCCGAGAGAGGAACTGTAATTAAAGAGACTACTTTATGAGAAAGGGTAGGATGGGGTTTGTTGCAAGAGCTTCAAGCATAGTGAATTGATTAAGATAGCGGGAAAACGCTTAGATTCTCCAACACCAACTTTAAATTAATTTATAATTTCAATAGCAAAAGCTGTCTAAAAAACTTGGAAGATTAATTGAGAAGATTCGATAAACTTATTATTCATGAGAAAAGTATGAGCACAACCTTTATATTATCTACTAGGATTCTCTTCTACATTGAATGTAGACAAAATGGGAATTAATTATTTAAATAAGAAACTTATGAATAAAATTGTAGGTTTTTGGCTATTGGCTATTGTAATTTAAGATTTAAATTATGTTTTTTCAGTCTATTTATTTCACAAATACTGAATTAGTGTGGTATTGATAATCAGTAGGGAGGAATAGTTCCCTCCCTATAATATTAGTTTGATGCTGTATTAATTGTGATAATTCCAACAGTAATTTACAATTTTCATTGAATCAACCTCTTATTAGTTTCACATTAATAAAATTGCTCGAGTAATGTGAGCACCATTGATGCAGACAACTCATGGAGTTTTGGAAAATAAACTTCAATCACATGCCTGCTACCAAATTGGAGGAACGGATAGAATTACCATATTGATTAGATCACACACATAGATAACTTCACAAAGAGCAGTGCAAATAAACGAAATTCATCAAACTGGCAGACAATATTACTCGTAGTATAATTATATGCTATCAGATTAGCAGCATCGCAATAATCATATTTCATGGTATCTACTTTGATCACATATTCATCATTAGCAAAATTGCATCTCTGTGGAAGTCAGACTGGTGTTTGATGTCCGGATATTGAATACTACCTGATTATTACTACTATATTGGATACTACCTGATTATTACTACTATATTGGATACTACCTGATCCCGTGATATTAGTCACATCTCACAGCTCCACAGAGTTCAGTTAGTCAACTTCGCTTAACTGAGCACGAAAAATCAACTGTCATTCTAGTAAACAAGTTATCGAGTCAGGATTCAAAGCAAACAAGGGTTGTCACAAGGAGAAGATAGAACATCTAATTATGCACTGTCATCCGTTTAGAGTCAATTGTTAGCAAAAACTGACCTTTGTTTTAGAACTTCATAAAACCACCACTGAAAAATGTAGAGATGTTGTGTCAATCCCGGTTAAAACTCTACAACTCTCCAAAGTTTATATAATAAATGATATCATCATCAATATTGACAATCATCTTTTTGGTAAGGGCGGAAGGACGATAGAACATAAATTAGACATTCTAATATCTATTATTGTGCTATTTCAATATTCAAATTATATTAAAACTACGGATACATTCAACTCATAGCTGTACTGTAGTGAGTTGTAGTAAGTGTGCAAGTACTGTATAGCATATCTCTACTACAATATGATTACAATAATGAAAAATAATTAGACCTACTCTATTTCAAGTCAGTTGATTAACATTTGTAAAATGTTATTCAAATCTCAATCTCAATCTCAAATAACTAATAATTGTAAGATTTTCTCATCGTGAGAAATAAATTATAATTGGCAACTTAATGGTGCAAAACCTACAAGTTCATGAATATGTGTGCAAAACCTACAAGAACGGTACGAGTGTTGCCTCAAATTGAACGGGGGTCGTATTGAACATGTTATTACCCGTGTTTAACCGATTTTGCTTCCTTTGACTTGTATGTGTTGTTAAAATGTATACGTAAAATAAAGAATTACCTTTCCAGTATTGTTTATTTTTGCTGAAACTGTACAAGAGAATTTAAGGCTATATATTCAAAGATATTAATTCATCTTAAACAGCAACAAATCGAAGAGACTTTTGAGACCTGATTGGAATAATTATTCAATGGCATGGTTTGCAGAATGGGCAAATCAACTGAGGGAAAGTAGCAGATTTCAGCCAGGTAATCCTAATCTAAACAATGATTTTTCTGATAGAAGTTGAAATTTAATCTGACCTTTAATTTAACCTCAAGTGGAGGTCTATCTCGTATCTGCCTTTTTTTATTCATTTCTTTACAAGAGTTGCAGAACAGATATGAAACTCTATTACTCTGTAACTTGTAAAACGTCAAGTCAAAGAAGTGCAAGTGTGAAACTTCAAGAAGTGAAACCACTTGATCAACCTACATTCTAAGTGTCCTTGATGTGTTACTCCTAAGTGCTAATCGATTCAACAGACCATTGACAGTCTAAACTATAACCACTACAAACACAGCCAATAGAAGTGGGGAAAACAACGAGGTCAAGCATCACCATTCTGCACGATGCAGTAAAGTCCCTCACGACCATTCGCCCCCCCCCCCCGGACACACACCGCGGGAAAGCAAAAGCCAACAATCCCATTGACAATCCTACGCCTCCATCTAACTCAGCTGGGTCACCGCAGTCAACTTTGTGAACCAATCCAAATAGTTAACCTATAAAGTGAAGCTTATAGTGAAGGGATTTGAGGAGAAAGGTGGAACAGTATTCCTTTGAATACTGTAGATCCGATGCAGTGATCGGCTTTTACTGCTTACCATATCATAGAAACTTCTGCATACCGATAGGCTACAAGTGAGAAAGTGCAATTAGATATGAGTCGACACGCTTATCCGACCAACCGATCGACGCAGACCTCAGTGCAAACTTACACGCATCTGCATTATTATGTGCAATAAACCTTAAAGTTAAATGAGAGCACCTCATTATTCATTTCTAGCTGAATTTATATTGGAGATTATTCTCGTATGTGCCTGAGAAAAACCGTCGAATCAAACTGTACGGTACTTTGAAGACTCACATTTTAGCTAGCCTCCAAAGATTTACCACACTTGAAATCTTAACCATATTTATTTCAAAGCAAATTGATCTAGATTCTATAATAATTATTAGGCTTGTCCCGTTAGAAATATCAAGAATGCAATAATATTCTTTCCCAATAATAGTTACTGAAGAAATTGAACCCTAATTGTTAACAATTTACTTGAAATTTGATAAACTAAATACTAGCAGTCTATTTTTTGAACTTTGTGTTAAAAAGTTAACAGCGCTGATGATGGCATCAATATTTGTAATTTATTGTCTTTTCATTGGACGAAAACTGAATTGAATTAAAGTTTTTAATAAGGAAATAAGTCGAACAGAATGTATAGTTTGAGTCGCAGTCACTAGATTCCAGGTTGATTTATGGTGTTTGCTTTAAGAAAAATCGAGCACATAGTAAATCATCGACCAATAAAGTGATGAATGGGCGATTTCATTGATCACTGCACAGAGTTAGAAGTATGTCAGAAGAAAGTTAAGCTCATTAAAGTGCTGGATGCTTTTATTTGGAGAATGGCAACAACAATTGAGTAACAGACTACTTGAAGAGCATATGGTTGGATGCAAGAATCGCTTCGTTCCTGTACATCCAAAAAAGGTAAAGACATGTTCACCAACATTTCATACTTCGCCTTCATATACCACTTTCTTCGTCCACCAACGACTCTTTAAACGATAAAGATAATTCTTATCGCAGAAGAAATCACAATTCTCTTAGTGACTGAAAAAGCCTTGGAGCACCTTAACCAAATAAGAAATTGCTGTTTTGTTCTAGAACTATTCAATCACCTTATATCAAAGTTGATCTGTTAAGAAAATTATATACTATTTCTTAATATGATCTCTGATAAAATCATTTCTTATTCCATTCATTCTTATACGAGTGGAAAAATTCTAGATAGAAAATGGATATTAAATTACAGGGCAAAAACGCAAAATGTAGGTAGGGCTACCAAAATTTCAACTAGATACTTGAATTTTTATTCTCAATTTTATTTAATGTTTCTCCTTGGTAAAAATTTTGATCAATGTTCTCCCTACATTCTTCCACTACTCTGTACTTGTAATTTTTATGTTTACTCTTCTTTAAGTATCAATTATTGATAAAATGTTCGTTCACTATTCCAGCACAAAGATCATTTTTGAGCGATAAACAAAACATATACTAAGATTTACTTTAAACTTGAAATGGAAGATTGGTTGCATTAAACTTAAAGTGGAAGATTGGTAATGATTGGTAACTTAAGTGGAAGCAGTGATGCAATTTGTACGAAAAGCTGACAGTTCAAAGTAAATCTCTCCATACCAACATTATTGGAGAACGAGCAACCATTATTTGCTCCCACGTTTGATATATCCTTGACTTTATTCCGTTATTTTCCAATCACTAAATCCAATATTGAAACCATTTGAAAATAAATTGATACAGTAATTTATGACAGGCACTGGTAGTCGTAATTCATTGTATATTATCATTATCCAAGTGCCCACATGTAATCGATTTTAAAATTAAGTACCTGGACTTTTGAAAGCTTGTCCAGTTTTCTCCCAAACTAAGTTGATATACGAATATCATCAATGACTCACACCAAAACAAGAACGTGATTAAGTTCGGTTGAAATCTCGTACAAGCTATCATGCCACATCGCAGAGATCGTAAATCTAGACAAATTTATTGGTCATTCAATTCGACACGGGCATTACAGAACACTGAAAAATACTGGAAGACAATGTGAGACATTACTCATGTTTCAAGGTTACATCACAGAATAACTAATGAGGGTCACAATACTAATGTTATTGTTGTGGAAGGGGCTTCATTATGCAAAATATTCAACAAGAAAATTCTAACTTACTCATTCAATTTTCAATGAGTAAAGATTTTTTAATGTAATTTAGAAAAATTACTCGAGGATCAGAAATGAGGAAAAAATTTACATTAAAATTTGGAATACATCTTCATTTTGTCGTTTTTTTATATTTTACAAGGCTATGAATATTATTTTTCAATAAATTATAATCTTATATTTATTAATGGATTGTTGTAAGCATTTTATCCGCAGTGAAATCAATAAAACGTATTTATTTGTCAATAATACCACCAATCCAAACATTGATATTTATACTGAAATAATTTGATTGCTTTTTTAGTTAACCCTGATATTTATTCACTGACCTCAAAAAAACCACTTCTCTCACATACCAGTGTGAGTTTTGAACTACAAGCCTAAGTTTTTACTAGAATAAATAAGGTTTTAAATTCAAAATTCATGAATCATGATCATAAAGAAACTGACCCTGTATCACACCTTGTCTAGACATGATGCAACATTCACTGAATGGAATATTACTGACATTAAAAAGTGAGGATTGAAAAAGAAGACGTGACGAGAATTGAAATCGAATGGAGCCATCAAAGCATGAAGGCTGCAATATGAAAGAAAGAGTGTTTTTCTGTTTCATAACAATTTCAATGGAGTTGATTATTTAGCAAGGATAAAAAATTGAAGTATAGTGATCTGCTAAACTGATTAGATTAATTTCACAAACCCCACAAATGATACAATTTAACGATAAATTATTTATTAAAAATTCAGCTCATGTTTGATTTCCAAGTTATAAAAAATCAACAAATGAATTGAAAATGACAATATTTCAAAATGTGTACTGAAAAAACGGATATTCTTTAAAAAGTATTTTCATATTCATATTGAATGAACCTTTATAATCTTCTGTGAAAATTGTTTACGCATGAATCTTTTTTCAAGTTATTCGTAGGTACCTGATTTTCTTGTGAATAGATAATATTGTGAAAGGAAGATGCACATCAATATTCTGAAATTCATGTCTTCGTTTAGAATTACGTCTGGAAGCTCCTTCATATTGTAATGAATGTATGAAGAAGCACTTTCAAAAATGTTAAATATTGATTTTAAAAAGCATTAATTTTACAATAAAATATTTTATTAAAATAAAATGGTCATGGCAATAAATTGTGGAGCAATAATTTTTTGATACAATGGTAAAATTGGAAGCATTGATGTTGATTATAAGGAATGGCTACATTTCAAAGTGAATAACTTGAGAGTTAACTATAGAATTAATATCAGAAGTATCGATTCTAAAATGAACAAGAATGTTCAGAAATGAATTTTAGAGCTTGTCACAACATGAAACAAAGTAGTTTTGATAGAAATTCCTAGAGAAATATGATATTTTCCTCCATAAAATGCAATGCAACGATAATATCTCAGACTCTACACAAGATTGAAGCAAATTAGGATGGACTGAAGCAGCTGTTAGCAGCCAGACGGTTGGAATCTAGAATGGCCGCGGAGTGACCGCTCTATCAGGCATCCGCTCATCTAGCACCAACCCGTAATTGTAACAAGAACGTGCCTGGTTCTAGCAGGTCGTGATAAGGCAATAGCTGCCACAAGGCTATCACGGCCGCATAGACATTGAAATGGCTGAGAATTAGATTTGAAGAGGTCGTTAGCATGTGGAAACGCTCACCATAAGTGTGATGAAGTATACTCAATTCATGTAATCGGTTGCTATTTAGAGCTAACCACGGTACTGAGCATAATTCGAAGTATGTCCGCTTTGCCGATTAGACCATTAGCAGTGTAGGGTTAAACATCCGGGGGCCCCGGGGATCCGGGGACCCCCTCTGAGAAATATTATAAACCTACGGGAACTTACGACTAAGTAAGTCCTACGGGGCCGTTATCACTGAAACTACCATTAGCTACCACACTACTGTAAAAGTTAACTTGCCGTTTTTTCTCTTCCAATATCATTTTAATGATAAGTAATTTTGTAATAATGAATGAATAAATAAATAAAGCCATTAGCTATTAAAATATGTCTTTCGATAGCATCATATTAAAATTATTAAATGATACCAGAGTGTAAAATAAAATAAAAATCCACTTCTCCATCCAAAAAATGAGTAAAATATTTTTGTATCTCGAATAATCGAATGATATTATTGAGATTTAAAAAATGAAACAAGAGAGTGCATTAAACTTTATGAGAGAAAGATATTTTCAAGAATTTTGACATGTTTAAATAATTTATACTATAATCAAATAACTTAATGAACAAAGCGGAAAAACTGCATTCATAGTTTCATTTTCCTGTCTATTTTCAAGTAAGCGTGACATGACATGCCCAATGGCCTTCCACACCTACTTCGTACCTTTCATTGTTGGTTCAAGCTATTATTTCATTTCTTTACTCATTTGAAGAAGGCCGAAAAGGAATAAGTTTCTAAGTGAAGAAACAGTATAAGTTACGGTATCTATCATCAGAATTCATGGATGGAAAAGTTCTAGGCTGTATCTGTTGTTCCTTTTCCCTAATCATTTATATGAATTGTGTATTATTGATTCAATAAATTGATGTAAGATGAATAAATACTTTTCAAAGCATAACAGAATACTGCATAGAATGGTCAATTGTTAAGGAATCAACCTTTACCAGTAAAAAGAATTATGGTTCTTCATTACATGAGATATTTTATTCAATCACATTCAATTTTTAGGGTAGAAACAGCCTCTAACCAAGGCTGAAAAATAAATATGCATAAGTTAAAAACTAAGTATTGTTTTGAACACGGAAAAGTTGATAAACTCTTCTCAATAATGTAAACAAAAATACTTTTGATGTGTGAATATTGACAATAAGATAAATAACTGACGAAACGGATGTTCGGTTTTAGCTGCGGAAATAATTGAAATACTGCATTAAGGAAGATTTGTGGTCAAATAAAAATCAAACTTTTAAAAGAAAGATGGTATCAGTAATGACACTGATTTCTGAAAGTCAATTGAAGTTATGATGTCCCTTAAAAATAGAAAACGTGTGAGTCATAACTCAGAGCCATTTATTTTATAAAATTAGAGCCAATGTTTCATAGTGGAATGGAAAATTTAATAACAAATAACATTTTAATTTTAAATTTGGCCCAAATATTAAATATAATTAGATTAAATATTAGCCCAAATGAATTGTAGAATTATAAATTTTGATTCAAATTCATGAATATCAGTGTATAAAAATAATAATATTTTAGGTTTCTATTAAATTAGTATAAGAATTCGGAAATAATTGAAAAAACAAAAAAACTACCGATGCAATGAAAGTGCCTGCCTGCTCATTAGATATCATACGAAAATAATAATCATAAATTTGCATTGCAGACAAATCAGCATTGTGTTTAGAATTATTCAGCCGTTAGTAAAACGCCTTTCTACTAAACTAATGCCGGTGATTGTAACCCATTTTACAACTTATTACTGTTATTACCTCTAGTTGGTGTTGGTGTTCGTGCACACAACTAATTTATTCGACGCATTGCGAAAAATAATGAAGAGGGCGCGCTTTCACTGCAGACTCTGTCTGCATTGGTTGCATTAGAAGCATTGATGCTATTTATTAGGAATGCTGACAATTCAAAGTGCATCACACTGTTCCTTTCCCAGCACAACGCAGCGGGGTTTCTTCATCAGTTGTTCCTTTTCGCAAAGTTCAGCTCCTAATATGATTCGCCGATGCATTTCCGCACGTCCCGAGTACTTCTTCTCTCAGTTTCAGCCTAATGCCGGGTCCGTATTCACCCGTTACATCGTCATTATTCCAAGAGTGATACGGGAATCAAAACTATCAATGTTTTGTCTATCGTATGAATATTGTTATAACAAATCCCTGAAAATACGGATCATAATCTAATCTTATTCAAGCCCAACGGTTCTACTCCACGATTTTTTTATTATGTATTATTTTTTTACAAATACAGTGTGAACAAAAAAGAATGACCCGATTTTAAATAGCTATATTTATTAGGAAGAAGGGCTTAACACTAACAAATTGTATACTAAAATACTCACAAAATATTGGAATTTACGAAAATGCATCATAAATGTTCAATAAGTCCTCCATTGGCTGCACGGACGACGTCTGCCGTTGCCTCAACATTGGATAAGGCGTACAGGACCGCGAGACTAAGCTTTACACTCTTGGCCTCCTAGGTCCACTGACATAACACCATACGATTTTATCCTGTTGGGATATATTAAACAACATGTTTACGTTCCTCCCTTACCTCGTGACATTGATGAGCTGAAAACCCGATTATCAGCGGCTGTAGCCTCAGTGACAGAAGACACCTTCACACGGTTTGGAATGAATTAAGCTACAGACTAGATGTCGTCCGTGCAGCCAATGGAGGACACATTGAACATTTATGATGCATTTTCGTAAACTCCAATACTTTGTGAGTTTTCAGTATGCAAGTTGTACAATGTGTAAAAAAAAGAATGACCCGATTTTAAATAGCTATATTTATTAGGAAGAAGTGCTTAACACTATTTAAAATCGGGTGATTCTTTTTTGTACACACTGAACACATGATTTCGAAAAATGTATAATAAGTACAAGACGAACCATTCCTCGACGCAGGCCTAGCTTAATGAGGAGTACACTCAACATTATTATTTTTGTTTATGTTTCATAAAATTGTAAAATTAAGTGAATAAAGATGATTTGAGTTTCGTCCCAATGTGGAATTTGCAAATGGGTATAATAGCCTAATTTACATTAATATAGTACATTTACATCAATGTATAAGTGTACTAGTGTTCTACTAAATATCTAATGCATGTCTAAGCATTCATGAAAGAGGAGGATGAAATATAGGAGAGGCAGCCGGAGAAGGACAGAATAGGAAACTGATAGAGCTCAGAACAATGATATTATGGTACTGAGAGTTTGTAGTAGATTTTTTTCATTATTAAGGTGATATCTACTGTTCATCCAATACAGTCCTGAATATTTGGAATTTGTGACAAAATTAATAATTATAAATAGTTTTATACAGTAGCATTTTTTCATGAATTTTGCACTTGTTTGCTTCATCTAATAAAATGAAAAGTAGTATATTTTTAATCAGAATCTTACAAGAAAAGATCTTCAAGGAATTTTATTGCTCAAGTCAGCTATATATTTTCCTCAGATTGTTTACACAAATTGACTTGACTTGATCCAAATTATACTAAGAATCGTTTCAGGTTTCTTTGATACGGTTCTCTTTGATATCTCCACAAATAAGCTTCAAACTATTGAAAGATTAATAGCCGAGATATTCATCAAATATCCATTTAAGTAGCTGGGAAATGAAAATCTATGTATAGATAGATACATAGGTAGATAAATGCCTTCATTTCCACACTTTAAATATTACAAGTGATGTGGGCGAAGATGAGATAAGAGCCTCCTCTTCTACTTGACCCACAATATTATGTAGCCTATATATTCTTGACAAGATACTCTTTAAATTTCAAACAGAGGGTGAGTGTCAAGAATTCCAACAAGAGAACACGTATCCAACAAAAGTAACAGAGAACAACAAGTATTCAACAAAACCCATCAATAGTCTGGTAGATGGGGGTGAGGGACAGTAAATTGGATTGCTTTTGGAAGATGAGTTTCCAACAAGAGACGAATTAAAAAAGACATCAGTTCTACAGTTGAATGAAAAATAACAGCAGCCGAACAATTCGATTAATGAAAGTCAGCGTGACGCAATAGGGACAGACAGGGCTTCCAAGTTGTAACGTCGATTGTAAATTGACAGGAATTCATAAACGAAAGAGGATGATTGAGAGAAGAGTAGAGAGAAGAGTAGAGAGAACAAGTGAGAGGATGAGGGAGAGTTAGTAGGGCAGCCAAGCGTGGTGAGAACCAAGAGCCTGCATCTCTTCAGGTGCATTGTCCTGGTCTGCTGGCACACAGGCAGCATTGATCAAATGGGAACATTCATGTTACTTATGAGAAATGCTGACAATTTGAAGTCAATCTCGCAACCACAACAACATCACCGACATTGATGGCGTTTCAAGATGGAAATGAAACAAACCAGCATCGTTTGTCTATAATACCACCAACACACCCACAACTAAACGTGTCAATCTTAATGTTGTTCTAATGGAAACCTTTTGTCTGCTAAACGAATTTCAATTCTGACCGCAAATCTTCTAAGCATACTGCAAAACAATCAGGCAGCCAGTGATGAGAATGTATTAAAGTAGTATTTCCAAGTAGATATAATGACAGATTAGGAAGTAATTATTATAGTATGGTAAGGTAATATTATTGAATGTTGTAGGCTACAAGTTAGAGAGCTTTTAAAGTGTAGTCGATGTCTACAGTCTACAGCCGATGTCTACAGATCTTAAGTAAGATAAATACAATATATACTTCAAAATGTTTTTGGTAAGCTAGCCGAATTTTAATTTATTATTTAAATAATTAAAAATAGCTGAAACTTTACACTATTTTCTCTTCATTTTATTTTGTGTTCAATTTTCTAGTTTTTCGAAATCCAATTTAAACGTGACTTTGACTATGACTACGACTACGCCCCGTTTCGGAAAGCCAATTTTCTGACTCCAGCGGTTCAAAGTCTAAGCTAAATCCCGTGCTCGAAAACCGACCCTAAAACTATAATGTGAGACAGAGTAAATGATCTTCCCAAACATCTCTTTGAATTTTAGGTTAAATATTGTTTGTTTTTTTTCAATTTATTGATAGAATAAAAAATCATGTTCACTTAATATCCTTGAAATTATACGACAGAATTGTAAATAATATGATTTAGTTGGTTAGAATTTGAGACCCTTTTGGAAGATATTCTAAAGATATAGATACAGTGAGAATGAGATTCATTACTCGGGTTTTCTAGCTTCTTTATAAAGACAGAACAGTCTTTATAAAGACTTTATAAAACAGAAAATGCAAATACTAGAAACAAAATTATTATAAAAAAGTTGAAAATTGCCTCGTATGTATAACAATTTCAAGAATTAATATGTGAATGACAATGTGTTCATGGAATTAGAGATAAGAAGAGGCGAAGAAAAAAGTTGATTGGATCATTTCTTAACCAGAAGAGAATTTTAAATCAAATTACAAGCTTTAAAGATGAGAAGTCTACTATTCTCTTGAGATCTAAATCACGAACAGAACCTTCAGTTAGCAGTTTTTGAATTCCGACTTTTTCGACAAGTTCACTGACCCACAGTGAAAGAAGACATTGATACAGTTTTTGCCGGTGTTTCATTTTCTTGTCTGATGATAGCTACGTTTACTAGCGAAGCAGTACGGTAATAGCAGTTGAACAGGTACAGTATAATGGCCTGGGACGCTGGGACCTTCACCATTCGAATGGCACTACCAACATTAAATTGCAGACGACGAGACAGGCAACAGTCGAGTTAATCCATTTCTCTAATATCAGTTATCATTGCACTAATCAAGAATTGAACTTTCACTGGCTTGCGTGTACGGTAGGTAACTTGGAAACAAAAATGCCACTGTACATAGGCTACAACTTGAACATCGCAACACAGTGTTTAATTCGCTAACGTTTTCTATGGTGAGGTTCACTTTAAACTGTCAGCATTCATTGAATATAACATCATTGCTTCCCATTAAATCAATGCTGACAGTTTGGTGAGATTCTTTCTATTGATTGAGTGTGAAGCAATTAATGTTATTTACAAGGATTTCTGAATGTTTAAAGTTGAATTTCTCAATACAGTATCTATCCACTTTTACGGTTGCACTCAATATAACATAGTCACCCCTTCATTTAGCAGCATTGCTATCGCGGGGAGCATCACTCACAAGGAATGTTGTTAATACTCAGCAAATTGTCTGCTTTATTGTTGTTCAGGGAACAACAATTTGTGCATCATGGCGAGACTGCATAACATGTTCTGTCCATGCATCAAGTATTACAACAACAATTTTGCAAGCATGTGTAACCACAGAGTTGGAACTCTCTAGACCACATCAAAGTAACTTCTAAGGAATAATTTGAAAGTATTCTTTAAGTTAACTTGAATAACATATCTTTTTATAACATGCATTAATATATTCCTTGGATAAATCTTATTTTTCATGTACTCACTTGGACAATGTGGATGTGAATAAATATTGGAATCGACTTTTAGCGGGACACTGTTTCACTTTACCCATCCACAATAACTAATAGCATGGAGAAACTAGATAAATCTATCTAGAAACTAGATAATAGCCTATCAGCTTTATGTAAATTAGCTTATCTGTGCTAATCTGTGTATTTGAGACTATTGGTTTCTCTATGAATGCAATGAAGCATACTGTATTTTGAAAGTATGGTAGTTCAGTAACATTCAAGATAATGCACTAGGGACTTGGAATAATGGTTTTCAGCCTGATTCATATAAAAAATACGGAAACAAAAAAATGTATCTCCTAAAGAACACTTTCTATCAAAAAGAGATGAGATCCAGCAAAATTTTGAATTTCAATAGAAAAATGAAGCCAATCCTAGTGGAATTTAAGTGAATATTTTGATTGAGTTCCCCATATATAAATTTACATTAGAGTGATGAATGAATAGCTTTTATAGAGATTAAAAACCCATCCATAAGCATTGATGAGAAAATATATAATAGACATCTCATGACAAAACTGGAAGACATACGTACATTATTTCTCATTTAAATTGCAAGGTAAGTAGGTTACTTGAGCCTTATTGTACGCTTGTTTTCAATTTGCACAAGTGGTGTCAACATTGCAAGCGTTGCGTGGGTTTTTCACATGACGAAAATCGCATGACCTTCCACGCCAAAATTTGCAGATGAGAGATGTCTAAAACTGCAGGGAAATGGAGGAAATACATGCCATGCTATAACAAGCTAGGGTATTGGAAAACAATTTGCCGGGAAATCAGTACCTCAGGCTATTTTCATGGAAACAGTTATTCATCTCAAAGAAAGTTAAAACGGAACTTGAATAAATCCCATACGCAAAAGTATAGTGTACTAATGTTGCATGGATTGATTGATTAATCAACTCTGTTTAGGAAGAGCTTGTTTAGAAATTAGTTTAGAGAGGAAAAGCTTGAAATGCCACGATCTGGAGTCGGATAGCAAAAAACATTTTAATTTCGATTTATTGGAAATGGAAACGAGAGGAAAGAGCATTCACTTCATCAAATAAACTACAAGAACATCATTCAAACTATTGAATTGTTCCAGACCTGCCAATTGTAAGGAATTTATTGAGAAAATAGTTGTACTAATAAAGATGAGTACTTACACATGTTTTCCACGAGATATTTCAATTCCATGAATAATTCTAAGCTGTCTTAATACAAATCTAAAAGATAATGAATCTGAAACAATAATTCTGAAAAGTAGAACAAAATGTATGAAAAGGCAAGATGGTCTTATCCCTACCAACCACAAAACTAAACTGCAGCAGTCAAGGTAGATGGAACCAAATTGAAACAAATGAAGAGAGAAGCAGGCGATCGACGTGTTTATAAATAGGGGTCTGCTAACTAACGGTTACATTACTTCAAAAAAGAACGGAAATAAGATTCCATCGACCCAGAATAACTGGGTACACCGGAGACTTGGTATTTCAATGTATTTTTAAGCGGTCCAAGATAGCTATAGCCTGGCAGTGATTAATGCAGAGAGGATTGATAAAGCATGGAGAAAAGATAGTTTCTCAAGTATAAATAACACAAGGCCTACTATTGAAAATTAATTTTTGATTATTCGATGCCCATAGCTTGTTAGTTGAATCAGAATTCATTTTGAACCAATCCAAACGGACCAGATGCTTGTTATCTATAGTCAGATTTACATTATACAGTAAGTGAGAATGATAGGAAGGCATTGTTACCACTTTTCTTTTTCCAACGCCTTATATAGTAGATAGATGTGATTCAAGTCATCCCGGTATATCTGATATAATATCAATTGTTATTCTTGTTAATAACGATCAATTCTATCTCAAATATATATTGTTCATCAAGAGAATCCATTTTCAAGCATCTAATAATTATTATTAATGTTCATCATTTAGATGAAATATTTTAATAGTTAATTCTATTTCTACATAGCCTACAGACTTGGCAACGGTGTGGAGTTGAAAAAGGATAGAGCTATCTGCTTTGTCTGATGACAGAAGTTACTTGGATCTTGGATATATTGTTGTAAAACTATGAAAGCACAACCACAAGAATCCAAATTGACATTTCAGGAAAATTACAAAAATAATAAACACTCATGAAGAAACTGGGACTTAATTTGGGATATTAATTTGTATTACATTTCATATCCAGTATGTTTTCAAATGCGACAGTGATGCATTTACTCTCGCAATCACATGAAAAAATGTGAGACGAACAATTAAAGCAATAAGGATGCATCACATAACTTCTGGCAGGATTTATTCATACTGCTATGGCACGGCAAGCCGCATAACTTCCTATTCTGTATGTAACTATTACAATTCCGCTATTCTCGGAGCTCCGCTCTTATATAATTGCACTGCAAATCTATTCTATGGTTTCCTTTTAAATTCGGGTCATAATAACAAAGAATTCAGCTCAAGAAATATGAGACACAATCATAAGAAAGCTGAAAGCAACTGGAGCTTGAAATAACACTGGTTAATAATAATATCATTCGACTACAAAATGCTTTAAAGCATTTCTACAATCGAGTTTCAATTCTGGTAATTTTCAAAGGAAATATATTGAAAAGTTGAAGATGGAGCATAATAATTAACTACGATTATTTCTATGTACTTCAAATTTAATAATGAAGAGTTTAAATGTTCGATCCCAGGATATACCTGTACATCTACGCAATAAACTGTACGGTGTGAATAATAAGACAATTCCGAATCTACTGATAGCTCTTCACAGAACTTGAAAATTCAATCAAAATTGATTTTCCGTAGGATATAGGCCTAAATAGGCGCTGGAACACTACGAAGATTGAAACCGTTCACACTCATTTCATAAAACAAAGGCACTAGACAAACTTTTGCTACCGTACTGAATATGTGCTTCAGAATGTAGAAGATACAAAACTGAAGTGAAAAAGGCGACGTCGCTAAGATATTAGCGTGCAATGGGAAATGACACGCCCATTCTAAATCACCTATATCAACATCAACCTAATCATCAACACCCATTAGAGCAATCACAATATAGATGCATCAATTTGTTCGGCGGAAAAGATCCATTATAATCACACCTTATCATTTTGATCAGGCAGCCCGAGGAAATTTCGAACGAAAATCACATACCGGACATATTTTGCTTTTAAAATATTATCCCAATTGGGAAAAATTGGAATTTGAGTTTCAATTCACGTAACCGCAGGAATAATTATCTAAAGTAGACCTACAATTGTAGATTGATTATTGGTTTTCAAGTCATACAAATGGCACTGTAAGATAAATGAATAATAAAAATTAATATCATCCACATTATTTACTTGAAAACCTTCACACATGACATCAACTAGATTATTATAACGATTACGGTATCATACCTCTTCATGTGAGTGAGTTTATACACTATTTAAGAAAAAATGAATGATAATCGATGTTACCTTGATATGACGATGTTTGAAGGGATTTTTGGTGGGTGGTGCCCCTTTGCTTCGTGCAAGTACTCCCTTCTCCGACCTACTGGAGACGCATTGCCCCATATAGATCGGCTCTCAACGAGACCTGGCACACTGCAAAGCAAACACAACACGTCAAAGAAATACGAATCACAACCCAATAGCTGTAATGCCACCAGAAAACTGTGAAAAACTCCAGCAATGAATTTCGAGAGTCCAGACCCTGAACAAACCATAACTCAAGAAAAGAAAGAGGCAGAATAATAGTGCACAACCTAAAAGCAGAGAGAATTTAAAAAGATAAAATAATCAAACTATATTAACTATATGAATAATTAGATAAATGGAAAATTGATGAAAGAAAAAGGGATGAATGAATGAGCTAGAATATTGTTTGTGATTAAATAAATAAATAAAAATGAATGGATAAAATAATGAAGTCAGTTGCAAAACTCGAGGGTTAAGAGTCATAGTAGCGTATCTACAAAAACCCAATTTTTCAGGAGAGCTAAAAACAACTGTGAGTTCACACTCCCTCACTATTTCTGAGGTCTGCATTAATTTTAACAACCTGGAATTCACATATCAATGTTGTATGAATCTTGTGCTTCTAACAGTGCATTCATTTCGATAAATTATTGAAAATTCAGTTAAATAAAGTTGAAAATTGAATACCGTACCTTGTTCTAGTTACGCTATTGTGACCGCAATCAATTCCCAAAAATGTATCATTTTCTAGAGATAAGATATTCTGAGAGTGATCAGTTATGAATACTAACAATTTATTGAATTGTTCTATAAAATTTAAAGATGTTTATTGACATTCAATAACAGAATATGAGTGATATACGATAATATACAAACAAGTATAGAAAATCACAGGTGCCTAATATTGCGGGTACTGCATTATTGGAGGACTGGAAAATTAAGTTCTGAAATAAAATTATTATGCTCTGAGACTGACTGAGAACCACAAAATATGAAACAATAACATTAAAACTAAATTCGAAAATTCCAGTCTCCTCAATGTCTATATAGATATTCATCACAAAATATTATGAAAAAATGACACTTGAATCAAACTCGAAAATGTTACTCTCTTCAATGACTACAGCCTATAGATATTTTTTATCACTAAACCTCATCATTTCTCAATGTCATATTCTTTAAAGGACTGGAAAAGTGAATACTGAAATACAATAAACATACTCTGAGAATGACTGAAAATCACATAATAATATGAAACAATAACACTAAAATGAAATTAATTAAATGAGTTACTCATCCATCATTATGAAGTAATTTTGAATATGTTTTAATCACTGTTGTAAACAATCATGTTGTAAATGAGTGTGGTAGGCCTATCACCCAATGGTACGCGGTTTGATTCCTACAGCACTTCTTCCCCCTCAATACCCCCACACACTGACACTAGCCTCATGCTCATGAGAAAATGTTTCCGAAACTAAGAGACTGATACCAGGAAATTCATCACATAAAAAAAATAAGAAGATATAGCATGCTAAAATACGATCATGTTCTACGCAATCAATGGAAAAGCAGCGGATGATTTTAATACAGAAAATAAAGAATGTTCAAATTTTCTAGATAGCTAGCCCCCATCTACAATTGTGCAAGAGAGAATAATTATCCTTCAGATGAAATTATACCTTCAAAAAATTTGAATTTTCAATAACCTTGAACCTTTATTTCACGTACGATGAACGATGAACGATTTAAAATTCTATGAAGACCATAGCATTTTTTATATAGTTGATGGTTTTGACTGATGCATTGGTGTGCACTCCTATTTAATTACTGACCGGTACTTATTTTTTAAAGTCAATACCTGTGTACAGTAGTACAGTATTTCAATTACTTATTGACGAAGAATAATAACGTCTTTCAAATCGAAATAATTAGACATGAAATCAATACAGCTTCGACATTTGAATGATACTGAAAATTGAGTAAGATTATGTCCTTAGTGGAAATATAACAGACAGCTAAATAAGGAGCAGCCACGTAAATAAGGTACCATCAATGCTGAGTACTTAAGCACCTAAGGCAAATATACATTTTTTCTAGGTGACAAGCAAATTTGACTGGTGAATTTTTGAAGTTCTATACTCTACTCTAACTCTCTGAAAGATCCCTGGAATCATGTAACATTCTTTTAGATGAGTAATCAGATTATGAAATTGTAACTAGGGATGAGAAGTAGGCTACATTTTGGTACGTAAGTCATTCTATACATAACTTCAGACAACAGAAGATTATCATATAGGATTCGGACATGGTTGGAGTTGTCGAACTAAATACCGGTATACTAGAAATAATAATGATTGAAGACAATATTATCAACTTTGGAAAGGCAGATTATTTATGATTATAATAATCATATTATTGCTCTCTGGAGTATAAGATAGACAAGATAGGATACATACGCTGTGATATCATGCATATTCTATAGATGCACTTCACTCAGACTGTAGAATTTTCAAGTAGCCTGAACCAGAGAAAACTCCTATAATTGTATTCTGTGCCTGAACGAAAAGATTTTCAATAGAACAGATGAACGTGCAAATGGAATACAGTAGAATTCACAAATAAAGATACAAGAAGTAACCTATGATGAAGCTGCCCACCAAATGAAAATACCGAAATTACAAATCCTGGAAAGAATATTTTTATATATTCAAATGATAGAACTGCAAAACAAGATGGTTGGAATCACTAAAAACAAATTACAATATAATAGAAGCAAGAAGCAAAGCAAAGAAAGCTTATCACCTTTTACCAAGAAGATGCGTTTCCCCTGAAACCAGTCTGCAAACAAATAGAACATGTTATACTCACAACAAAGGTAAAAACAATAATTGCTCGCTTTTCTTTCGCACAATACACTCTGCTTCACTAAGGCTACCTGCAAAGCAACATAAAATTTATCATGCAATCGTACAATTATTGTGAAAAAGTAATTGGTGGTCGTGACAAGATCATTATTTCGTTAAATGTTACAGATATTAGAAAATTAACTTATATGACTATATGACTCTAGATCTTTTGTGGTGTATTAGGTATAGGTCTAGTTAATAATCATTCAATTGTGGGAAAGTCAATGTTGAAACAATAGAGAAGAGTAATAAATTAAAAGATTATATGATAAGTACAGACTGTACAGATATGACACACGTTGGAGGCCCTGGAAAGGCGACCGCCAAGGGTTGAACAATTTGGGCTATATCAAATATTACTAATAATTAATTAACTTATTACCGTATGTAATATGCCTACAATAATTATTATAAATTTTGAATGTTCTACAGAAATAAAAATCTGGTGTGGCGCACTCACACAACTTTCCTTGCCGTTATGAATATTGATCACCTGACGCTCGTGTTCACGCGCATCTCAAGTCTACTTTTCAAAGATCTGAGCCAGCTGGTGACAGGACAATAACGCTGGAGACACACGAGGTCTGTTATCTCTTCATAGTGAATGATTCAATAGAATCAACACTTGGGAATCTAAAATCAAACTTTGCATAGATGGGGAAATGTTTACAGATATGGGACTTGTGGCAGTTGATAAAGCTTATCAATGACTATTCTAGATATAAATTTGATCAAAATCGTTGGAGCCAATTTCAAGAAAATCACGAAAACCCCTGTTTTTGACAACATTTACGCCATTTTAGCCGCCATCTTGAATTGCATTAGATCGAAATTGTTCGTGTCGGATCCTTATATTGTAAGGACCCTAAGTTCCAAATTTCAAGTCATTAAGTTGATTGGGAGATGAGATATAGTGTACACAGACACACATACACACACACACACACCTACAGACCAATACCCAAAAACTACTTTTTTGGACTCAGGGGACCTTGAAACGTATAGAAATTTAGAAATTGGGGTACCTTAATTTTTTTCGGAAAGCAATACTTTCCTTACCTATGGTAATAGGGCAAGGAAAGTAAAAAGTGGACATGATTTATGTGACATGAAATTAGAGATCAATCAAAGAACATTTAACAAATTTTTAAATTCCAACAAGTGCCCTTATTCTTATTAAGTAAATGTTAAAGCACTAGCATATGAAAATGTAGGTACTGTTCAAGAGGTGATGAAAAAATTCATGGTTTTCTAATTACATATCATATCAAATCAATGTCCAAGTAAGGCCCACGCATTCTATAGCCTACTAATAAAATAAGAATGATTTGTTGCAGAAAATATACAAGGTAGGCCTACTAATTTACATATTTTGGAACTCATTTCACATTCATTGGAAATTGGAAGGAAATCCAAGGATATTTTCTTATAGGCAGTATTCAAACATGAGAAACATTTGTGATCAAACTTATAATCATTTATATAAAAAATTGATATGTCTACGCATGGCGGTCTTGCACTTTTCATGTTTCAAACGCAGTCCCCATTATTTATAGATAATAGATTAATCAATTGGACCTCAGAATTTAAAATGTTAAATTTCATAAAAACTTGAGATGATTTATGCCTCATAAATGCCACATGAGGATTGTCTAGATATTAGATTAGATATTGCTTAGGGATCTTTAGATTGGATCTGGATTCAATACCGGCTGGCAGTCAGTTATTTTGAACCAGTTTCATTAGAAAAAAGTAGGTAATAATGATTCTTAAACTGATAACGTATTTTCAAGTTACAAATAACAAAGAAATTGTATAAAAAAGCATTGAGATGTAGAGCTGGGAAGCAAGCCTATTAATTTATTTTTCATGATGAAAAAATAGATACCTACCTACCTACTCTTCTAGGTAAAAGTGGCAATCTATAGTTTTGTTGTGTGAATCGTTTTCGTCAGCACGCTCCTGATTGGTTTTCTAATTTTTTATCATCAACATAATTATATAGGAAATAATGAAGCACAGCGTGTTAACAAGACATGAAAGTCAGCAAACTCTCAGAATTTAATGTAGCCTAAAGTATAAACAGTAGAAGTGCCCAACCCATTTTCCTGGTGATTTTATAGGTTAGTTATAATTATTTTATTGACGAAACAGCCAAATAGGTTCTACATTAGCTCTAAAAATGAGTAAAGTAAAACATAAAGGTTTAATAATCTACAAAACACATAATAAATTGACTACACTATTCTAAAGTACTAACCTTCTAAGAAGTACTTCACTTTACTGGGTAAAAGTAATGAGGTATACATAGCTCAAATTTAAATAAATAAATAACGTGCAAATAACATTGAAACCGCACTTTTTAGACACAATTCAGTTCAGGAATTGATAAGCACTATCTTTTACCGACTTGAATACAAGCACAAACTGGTTAAAAATGTCAAAATCAGCTGAAACTTCAAAATTAGATCCTGTCACACACTGCACAGCACTTGCCTTTCTTCGCACTATCATCTGTCAGGATCAGAGCAGAGGAATCAGCCATGCCGTCTGCACTCAGAAGAGTCAGGAGGGGGAAGCGCTTCCGTATTGATCAGGTTGGATGAAAACAGATGAAAATATGCATTGCAGCGCTATCTGTTATGGAAGTAGAAACTTTCTGCGTTTTAGCTCCAAATTTGAATTTAAGCAGATGATCTTTAAATTCTACCTTCGGTTAACGTCACCCGTAGCTAACATTAACAAGCTAACAGCGCGGACTTGACTATTTTGGCCGGGACACACATAACCGCACCGAGCCCGCGCCGACGTGCGGCTGTGTGAGAAAACAAAGGCTTTCAAACGTGTATAGTGCGGTCCACGTTATAATGACAGTATTTGATCAACTTTGGTTTTGATATCCTAGTTTATCATTCGACAAAGCCGGTGGTACTATCCTTTTCTAGGAGTCCACAACGATGGCAATTATGTTTTTGACAGTGTAGAAATATAATTAATAAATGCAGAGAATCGGTATCGCTATTATTCTATCTTTATCCACTGCCATTATAACGTGGACCTCACTATAGGGACACATACTACCGCACCGTCGCAGACCCGCAGTGTTTGTTGCCCGCGCCGTCACCGACCATATAGTGACTATATTTTTTATAGTGATGTCCACGTTATAATGGGAATGTTTGATAAGGAATGGTATTGATATCCTTGTCTTTCATTCAACAAAGAGAATAGCGCTATCTCTTCCTCACTTTGCTCTGTTGCCAGATCGTCTTTTAACAATGTAGAATTAATAATTAACAAAATATTTTACCTTAATTATGTGAATTAATTGACTGAGCGGAGTGAGGTCTAAGATTCAAATAGCGATTTTGCATTTTGTCTTTACTGTATTTATGTTCCGCATTTACAGCTAAACGCAGCAATAGATTTTTATGTAATTTGACAGGTATGTTCCTTTTTGAATTTCACATCGACGGCAGGTAAGGCTGGCTCCGGGGAGCCCGGCGTTAATCAGAAAATATATTTTTGTTTGTAACTGTGTAAGAAATAAAAAAACTACAAATAAGTTGGAGTTATAATTATATAATGAGCTATTTATAAAATGACCAAAGCAGTAATACAAACCCAGTCCAACTAAAATAATAATTTTTACTGAAACCTTCCCTATTTGATAGCACCTGATTCAATACTGGCCGAGTGGCCAGTATGGCCAGCTGGTTCGAATGAAACTCCAGAAGACCGGTTCAAGGTTCGTATGTTTCAATGGACATATCATTGGAAGTGTGACTTCTCGGTTTACAGCTGTTAAGAAAATCAATAAAATGTTCAGTTTTCTGTGGATGTATCCAAAGCTCCAAAGAGTAGCCAGATTAAAATATTGACTGCACTGTACAAAAATGAAGAAGAGCTCATTTCAGAGATGGGACATCTCAAATGCATCCAGCCAGCAAACTTTGCTGCCAAAACCTGAAACCTTTAGAGTTATTGAATGTCCTCTTTCAACAGAAGATTTCCAGCCTTTTTCCTAGTGTAATGCTGATTGCTTTGAGGATTTCCTACACTTTGCCAGTAGCTTCTGTTGCCGAGGCTGAGAGGTCATTCAGCTTGCTGGCACGTGTGAAAAATGTTCAACGATCGGCCCGAGATCATCTTCCAAGCCTAGGATTGCTGGCCTTAGAAAGTGAACTAGCGCGAAAGTTGGACTTTAGCAAAGTCATTGATAATTTTGCTAGTCGTAAAGCAAGGAAAGATAATTTGTGAATATATGGTATCTGTTTCAAAGAATTAAATTGGTATTCTGTCTCACTAGTAAAGTTTATTTAAACTAGGTTTATTTTTAAACCTTCTGCATAGAAATTAACATTGAAGAAAAATTTGGAAGAAATTTTGGGGGAGGGCGAGGTCACGCTTGTTAGCTCAAACACTGAAACTTTACCAACTTTCCAATTCCTGATTTTTAAGTTGGTGATTGAGCGCCCTCGCCCTCCCCCAAAAAAGTTCTTCCAAATTTTTCTTCGATGTTAATTTCCCACGTCTTGAAATAGTGTTGTTTACAACAAATTATTGTCGATACAACAACACAAACAGCCATTAGTTGTTTACATATCGATGTGCAGTCAAGCACTGCCCTTAATGATTTGGAGATTATTCAAAATAAGTCATTGAGGTATCTTTATTTCAAAAAGTAAGCTACATTTTGTCCAATAGCTTTTTCCACTGAAACTTCGAGGTCAACATTTTAAAGTCCAAAAATTAAAAACCAGATCTATTAGAGTAGAGCATTAATGTTATCATACGAAATTCTAAACAATAATATATCGAATAATAATAAGTTATAGTCGAAACTAGTCGATCAGAGATAGTTTATCAGAGATTGACAATGGTGTAATAACCGAAACCGGTCTTTCTAATTATCAATAAATCAGTGGTTTTTTGACAATTTCTTAGTCTTTCTTCATTCAATATATGAATAATTACCACAATATCAACTTCTCAACTACACAAAAAGTGGAAATCGAAACTAGTCGTTGTAATATTTTAAAGTTTTAAATAATAAAGGATACTACAAGTTTTCATATTGTTTTTATTAATAATACAATAAATAATAAAATAAACAACAACAAAATTTAAAAGAAGGAACCCGTGACTGTGTCTAAAATTTTTAATTTAAAACTAATTACATGTTGATGCAGAAGGCAGAAGATAACAATTTTATTGCTGATAGATGACTAATGATGGTATTGTTATGCACCGAAATATACGGTATACTAGCACTATGATTCTCATCTTCTGTGTCTTCAGGTAATTTGCTCAAAAATTAAACATATAAATTTAAATCGGATGTTCTCCTACCACCATCACCGTGTCACTGGCTTAGCTCGGCCGTACGTCGGCGCGGGCTCGGTGCGGTTATAATGAGACCCGGCCTTTAAACAGGTCCAATTCATTGGAGATATGCTGTTAGCTATTGCTAACATTTGTTACTATTATACTAAACATTATTTATGTTTTTCCAAAGAACTTGAAGTTGAACAAAGTTCTGTCCATATAAAAAAAGGCTGTAGATCAGATTATAATAACTTTGGATCAATTAACATAACCACTACTGTTTCAAAAGTATTTGAAAAGGCTCTAAATGATCAAATTGTAGATTACTTCGAAAGAAACAATCTTTTTAACAATTCTTAATTTGGATAAAGGACTGGGAGAAATACAGTTAGAGCTGCAATTGATCTATATATAGGGATTGTCTGAATTCTTTAGAGACAAAGAAATTTACTCAGACCAAATTGTTTGACCTGTCAAAAGCATTTGACACTTTATCACACAAACTAGATAAGCTTGCATTTTATGGCTTCCGGGAAAGATCTTTGAGACTGATAGAATCTTATTTGGGAGAGCGATTCCAGAAGGTTGCTTTAGAGCAACCTGAGTCGCAGTATCTACCTGTATCTCATGGCGTGCCTCAGGGGTCTATTTTATTCATCGTGTGTACTAGTAGTTCCGTGAACAGTAGACGTCACGCAGTATTCTCATCCACAAGTACCTGATTGAAACTATAGACCTTATGGAAATACAGCAATAGACTAGCTTCTCCACACATCTGTGTAATCACTTGACAGCTGATTTATGATGAATAATTCTATAGTCTGATTTTACTTTCCTTGCCCTATTAAAATAGGTAAGGAAAGTATCGCTTTCCAAAAAAATTAAAAATACCCTAATTTCATGTTTTCTATACGTTTCATTACTTTCCTTGCCCTACTACCATAGGTAAGGAAAGTATTGCTTTCCAAAAAAAATTAAGGTACCCTAATTTCATGTTTTCTATACGTTTCAAGGTCCCCTGAGTCCGAGAACATGATTTTTGGCTGTTGGTCTGTGGATGTGTGTCTGTGAACACGATAACTCCATTCCTAATTAACCGATTAACTTGAAATTTTTAACTCAAGGTCCTTATACCATGAGGATCCGACAATAAGAAATTCAATAAAATTCAACTCTAAATGGGGAAAAATGGCGGATAATGGCTGAAAAAACATGTTTTTCACGGTTTTCTCGAAAACGGCTCTAACGATTTTCTTCAAATTTATACCCTAGATAGCTATTTATAAGCCCTATCAACTGACATGAGTCTCATTTCAGAGAAAATTGCAGGAGCTCCGTAATATTCCTGAGAAGAATGAATTTTGTTGAATTTCTATCACGATTTTCTCAAAAATGACTTGACCGATTTTTTTCAAATTCATACCCTGTATACCCTGTATAGTTATATATGATCTCTAAGTTTCTGATGTTACATGGCGAAGGGAGTGGTGGTGAACAGTCCAAGCCTTATATCATGGCTTCTAGTGAAGCAAATCTAAAGTACAAGGTATCAAAAAAATGTCCTCGGAATGTATTTTCTGATTATGAAGTTTATGAAAAATGTGCTCATATCCATAACTTTGAATTTGGAAAATTTTCTGAAGTTACAGGACGAGGGGAGTGGTGGTGAAAAGTCTAAAGGACCCTACCATAGCCACCTCTAATACAAGGCCGCGGCCTACGATATTGCAACGTTGCAGTGTAGGCCTAGAATCTAATACATGATTGGTACAAAAGATCAGCTGGTATTTTTTTGAATCTTTTTCACCAATCATGTATTAGATTCTAGGCCTACACTGCGACGTTGTAATATCGTAGGCCGCGGCCTTGTATTAGAGGTGGCTATGACCCTACACCCCAATGGATTTGGCCTATCTTGGCTCGGCTCGGGCGAAATCCGTGAGTGTGTAGGCTCTCCCGGCTGGGCGCTACCAAAAATCTGAATCGCCTAAAAATTGAGAAAGCAAAATTTTGATTTCAGATTCGGATTCAGCGCCCTCGAATTATTAAAATGGTTTGCGGGAACTCTAAAATAGTCGAAAATAAAAACTCTGTGAGCACTTTAATGTTATTAATGAAGAATTCTATTTCTATGAAGAATTTGGTTGAACCTATAGCAAGAAAATACTAGTACTGTACAATAATAATACGAGTGTTTTCCCAAAATTTTCATTAGCTCTGTAGAATAAACATATTTCAATTTTTACTTTCCTTGCCCCATTACCATAGGTAAGAAAAGTATTGCTTTCCGAAAAAAATAAGGTACCCAAATTTCTAAATTTCTATACGTTTCAAGGACCCCTGATAACGAAAAAGTGGTTTTTGGGTATTGGTCTGTATGTATGTGTGTGTGTGTATGAGTGTATTTGCGTCTGTGTACACGATATCTCATCTCCCAGTTAACAGAATGTCCTTACACTATAAGGATCCGACACGAACAATTTCGATCAAATGCAATCCAAGATGGCGGCTAAAATGGCGAAAATCTTGTCAAAAACAGGGTTTTTCGCGATTTTCTCGAAAACGGCTCCTACGATTTTGATCAAATTTATACCTGGAATAGTCATTGATAAGCTCTATCAACTGCAACAAGTCCAATATCTGTAAAAATGTCAGGAGCTTTGCCCCATCTATGCAAAGTTTGAATTAAGATTCTCAATTATCAGCTTTCATATACAATTAAAACAAAAATTTCAAGTGGAAAAGATTGAGCATGAAAATCTCTGCAATTAATGTCCAGTAACATTTCCACCTAGAATTGAAAATAAGCTTGAAATCCGAGAAAATGAGATTATTAAATTGCAAACTGTTGGTTCTATTAAATCATTCACTAAGGAGAGATAGCAGACCTATGTGTTTCCAGCGTTAGGCTAGCTTCACACGCTTTCGGTTTCATTCGGTTCGGTTTGGTTCGTTACCGAAAACGAATGATGCTTTCATACATGTCAGATTTTAATTCGTACGGTTCCAATTAGGTATTTTCTTCTCAAACACAGCTGTGTCTGGATTTTCACAGTTCATGCTTGTATATTTAAATATAACAGCTTGTGTTAAATTGTGATATGTTATTTCTTGAACAACAATATTTTAAAATTAATTAAAAATTGTGAATTATTTGAATAGTTTCTTTTTAATTTTGTTAATTTTTGATGTTCAAAGAGATTATTTTTTTGAATTGAAAATTTGTTCTTGTTTTGACACACATGGTATATAAACTTCATCTCTTCTCTCCATTGATGAAATCATGTAATATTCGTGGAAAAATAAAAAAAAATAAAAGAATAAAAATTCTCCCTGAGTTTTAATTTATATCTTTCATATTTTTTTAGCAAACTATTCATTGAGAAAGAAATGTTCCTGTGAACTAACAGAAATGAATTGACCATATGATTTTGACTTGGAAAATTTTGAAACAGATAATCACGATATCAGTTTAAAATAAAAACAAAAAAGGCAAGCGTGTGTAAAAGACTTTGTTTTTTCCCGTTTCCCTAGCAACGAATTCGAATATGATGAAACCTATTCGTGTCGAGGGGGCGTTTGGTGCTATGCGGTTGCTATTCGGTACCGAATTCAAACCGAATCATCGTTTCACACTTATCGGAATTTACCGAAAACGAAACGAACCGAATGAATGTGAAACTAGCCTTATTGACCTATCACCAGCTGTCTCATATCTTTCAATAGTAGACTTGAGATGCGCGAGTACACTAGCGTCAGGTGATCAATTTTCATAACGGCAAAAAAAGTTGTGTGAGTGCGCCACACCAGATTTTTTATTCAATAAAAATGAACTTATTTTTATATTTTTTATATTATTTCTACTATTGTCTACTATTATTTTCTATTATTGTCTACTCGTGTGAAATTTTATTGAGGAAGCTGAAATTGAATCGAATCACAATTTTTTGTCTCTATTTTTGCAGGATAATAATATTGAGTATGACAATCTTTTTCAATCAATGAATTTGTCACAGTATTTTAAATACTATATGAATACTAGATTTTAAAGAGTTCTATAGGTACCGTACTTATTGGGAGCTGGTTGAGTTTTTACAGTATTTATTTCAGAGTTCCCGGCTTGAATTTGACAAAATGTATTTAAAGAATACCAGTTGACAACAAGAAAACAAGTATATGTGTGTCAATGACCGAAGGTGGTTCTATTCTTAAGAAAAAGCTTTCTTGTTTGCAAAACAGCAACATTGTTATAAACTCACCCTACAATGAATAGAATAGTGAATTCTCTATCTACTGCTACGCTGTGTGAATTAAGAGTTGGTGTGTGTCTGTGTAAGAAAGAGAGAGATTGATTGATTGATTGCCTTTATTAAGGGCGGAGTTAGGACTCCATGTCCTCTCTGTCACACAACCCACATTACATACAAATGAATACTATGATAACAAAATCAAGATTATAAAAAAATAGAAAAATGAACAGAAAATCCAAACTTCAAATTGATAACTAATACAAAATTTTTACAAAAATGAATTTTGAATAGTCGATGATAAAAATGAAATTTAGAGCTAAAACTCAACTAATATGTATAACAGTTGAATAAAAAATAAAATGTAAAATAGATGAATTCAATACTAAAAATACGAAAAAAAGATTAAAATCAAATTAAGAAATGTAACTCATCATTCACACACCTATGCACTCAGTTAAGAACAATATTAGACTTCCCAAGATCTAGAATATTAATCTGTATTCTACATCCTATTACGTCTACAAAGGAATAGAGATAGATGCCAAACGAAGAAATGTAAAAGAATAGATACTCAGAAAGTAAAATACCTTATATCATGGCTTCTAGTGAAGCAAATCTGAAGTACAAGGTATCAAATAAATGTCCTCGGAACCTATTTTCAGAATAAGCAATATATGAAAAATTTCTGAAGTTACAGGACGAGGGGAGTGGTGGTGAAAAGTCTAAGCTTTATATCATAGCTGCTAGTGAAGCAAATCTGAAGAACAAGGTGTCAAATAAAAATGTGCTCGGAGTGTATTTTCTGATTTTGAAGTTTATAAAAAATGTGCTCATCTGCATGACTTTGAAATTGGATGAGTTTCTGAAGTTACATAGCGGTGGGAATGGTTGTGAACAGTCTAATGCCCCGTTTCACCAACCTTGGTCAAGGCATTTGAAAATGGTTAAAGTCTATCAGGCTGGTCAAATCAGAAATAATTTGTTCCACCAACACCAGTTACGTTTGACCACGGTCAAACCAATGGTTAAGTTTGACTGCCGCGATCAACGGGCGATCAAATTATTTGAACACGGTCAAAAGACTGGTTCGATCAATTTCCTTGCTTGTTTGTGGGTTATGTTTTTGAAGCAATGAAAAATGTCAAAGTTTTTAGTGCGATTGATTTAGTTGTAGTAAGTTATTTATTAGGTTCGTTTTCGGAATCTTTTGATTAGTAAATTATTATAGTATAGAAAATAAAGGAAGATTTTGAAAAAGATTTGCTTTACTCTTTTATTAGGTACACAGTAGGCCTATATTATTCAATCCTTACATCAACCAATGTATCTCATTAGAATTGGAATGTTCTTTTGTTCATGAAAAAATTGTCAAAATTGATGGTGATTTGTAAATCTCTTTATACGAGAGTATTCAATTCAAATTTGAATTATTATTATAAAATATTATAGATGTGTGACTATAAAAAACGTCTGTGCCAGTGGCATATATAAGAAGGGGCTTAAGGGGACCGCCCCGAAACAATGAATATGAAGAAAAATCAGTACAGTTATTACAGAAAAAATACAGTAATCTGAATTTTTGACGGCCTGACGGTAAAGTAAAAAGGACATTCAGCGCAAATTACCCTCTGAATATGAGCAGCAAAACTGATATTAAGTATCATGGGGTGCTTAAGGGAGTGGCCGTAGTCGAGTGGATTAGATGCTGGCTTTGGAATCCAAAGGCCCGGGTTCGAATCCCAGCCCGGGCAAGATATTTTTCTCGGGCCATTCCCGTGTTTCGGATGGACACGTTAAGCCGTCGGTCCCGGCTGCCTAGAAAGCAGTCGTTAGGTCATGTCAGAGGCCCTGAAATTGATCAGTTGCGACCTGAAAACTCTGAAACCAGACCTGAGCCCGCCAGGTCACACGATATTATTATTATTATGGGGTGCTACCGTATTTACTATATTACAGCATTTAATTTGGATTTTCGTTTAATAATAATTATTAATTCATTAGCATTTAAATAATAATTGCAATATCTTAGTAATTTTCATCCATCAAAATCAGATGTAGCCAATAGCAAGCCAGCAAACATGCTGGCCAACTTCAGAAAAGTACAGCTACAAGAGTTGACCATGTTCAGATCTGATCGACGGAGTTTTGATCAATCCCGAGGTTGGTGGAACAGTTGTATGTTTGAACGAGTGATTGAATTTTGACTATGGTCTAATTGACCATGGCTAGGCTATATTTGATCAAGGTTGGTGAAACGGGGCATTAGCCTTATATTATGGCTTCTAGTTAATTTTACTAATTCATTCAGCTGTTAAAAAATCAAACTAACTTAACTCAAAATAATTACACTACAAATCAAAATAATTAGACCTAACATCAAATCACAATTTTTCTCTTTCCAATTTTATTTTTGAAATTTCCAACTCCACCTTCTCCTTTTCCAAATACATTTTGGCGGTTTCCTCTTTCAATTCCGAAATTTTCAAATTGTTTTTGGCTGTCTTCTCCTCTATTTCCAAGATTCTCATCTTCTTCTCAGCCGCTTCCTCCTCCAAGTTGAGTATTTTGATTCTTTTTTGATGCTGTATAAGAAAAAGATCAAGTTTTTGTCTGGATACATCTACTTTCCCTCTGGCATACTCTTCCAGTGCAATAGTGGCATCACTTTCACTTATTCTTCTCCTTTTCCTAATGGCGGCGGTAGCAAACGCAGGTCCTTCATTCGGCTGTGGCTCCTCAATAACGACAATCGGCTCCTCAATAATTTGTTCATCCCTGATTGAGACGTCAGCGGAATTATCTAGCTGGATCTTTACTGCTTCACTTTCATCTGGAACTGAAATTCATAATCTGATAATTTTTATGAAGAAGACAATGTAGGTTCAAATAAATTAATAAAGTGAAGTGATTACTGTTGATAATTCCATTGACAAAACATATCTCATTATTTGTGATAGATACCTATGAGCAATACCTATTCCAGATATGTTTTACTTTCCAATGTTTGTTACAAAAAAAGGTTCTCAACTCTGTAACTTTGCCGCACGTGATGCTAGCCAAAATCGTTGAGGTCAATAGTTGATTTTATGTCTGGGTTGAGCAATTATTACTTTGATCTTAGTATAGTAATATCAGGGAACCGAGCTTCGCTTGGGAGTACAGAAGCATACAAATGAAAAATTTAGAAGGAAAAAGCATAAAATACAAATATTAATAAATACATATTGGTTTCAGGATTATATCGCGCAATTAAGTACATCTTTTTAGACATAATTTCGATGTATTTGATAATGCTCTGTATAATTTATTGTTTCTTTAACAAGTTTGGAATGATTAGCTAAAGAATTGCAAACAGTTGATATGCTTTTACTTCTACTCGCAAACAAGTGATTCATTATGCCAGTAGTGTTTCATCTCCACTCATATGAAAAAAGTGGTGACATATCTATTTAGAATTTACCGATACAACTGTGTATCCAAGGACCCAACATATTACTTGACAAATTATCAAGTTTTATCAATAAAAGTAATTACTTATATTTACAGTTTATTTTTCAAATAAGTGCAATCTTAAGTTTTTTATTCATTGTGTTACATTCTTTGATTCATTTGAAGTATTATGTCAGCCTTCAAATCATTATTCCTGGACCAAAAATCAAGTGACGAAGCAGTGCGTGGTATCACAACCTCAACCTTTGGACAACATTATCTTTTTATCAAAATTTTTGGAGAGAAATAGTACGGGCTCAGCCTAGTTTTTCCTTCAATGTCATAATTATATTATGATTGTAGTATATTGTACAATAAATGAAACAATAAAGGACAATAAAAGAGCTGAAGAATAATTGCGCCCCAGGAATGGATAATCTCAATAACACAGTACTCAAGCAAATAGGCCACACTATTTCACAACCACTAGCCACGATTTTTAATAAATGTTTTCAGCAAGGCTACTTCCCCAAACACTTCAAAAAAGCCAAAATAAAACCTCTCTTCAAGCAAGGAGATCCATCAAATCCTGGCAATTACAGGCCAATCAGTCTTATCAGTAATCTGGCAAAAATTGTGGAAAAGATTATAAAGAAGAGATTAGTCCTGTTTTTGAGCAAACATAAAATAATAAATGAAAATCAATTTGAATTTCAGGCTGAGAAGAGTACGGAAGATGCATTAATTAAATTTGCTAATACTGTTTCACAAAACCTGAATTCCAATTACAAATCTATAGCGGTTTTTTTGGATATTAAAAAAGCTTTTGATACTATTCCACATTACACCCTTTATAATAAACTCGAGAAATATGGCTTCAGGGGAATTTTTCTAGAATTAATTAAAAGCTCTGACACTGTTGAAAATGATCGCCAGACGATTGAAAGTACTCCACTCAGTAAGTAAAAGTTTTTAATATTTACTTAATAATCGACTGCATGTCGTGTTCAAATACATAAAAAAAGTGTGTTTATACAAAGCAGCTCGAAATGGATCAAGAAATCATCAGCTTTAATTAAAAGCTATTTGAGAGATAGAACACAGTCTTTAACAATAAATGGATGTACTGATACCTCTAAAATGACCTCTTACGGGTTGCCTCAGGGAACTGTACTTTCACCAATCCTTTTTATTATTTATGTGAATGATTTACTGAGCCTGAAACTAAAAAACTCAACAACTATATCATTCGCAGATGACACTGCAGCTGTTTTCTATGGAAAATCGTGGATCGAGGCTCATGAAATTGCAGAACAGAACTGTTTTCTCATTAAAAAATGGTTAGACAAAAACACTTTGAGCTTGAACATTGATAAAACCAATTACATCACCTTTGCACTCAATACAACTGGTAAACCCGACAAAAATATGAATCTGAGACTACATTCAAACTGCAACATGAACTTCAATAACTGCACTTGTCCCATAATAAAAAGAGTAACAAGCACAAAATATCTAGGCGTCATAATAGATGAATATTTGAAGTGGGACATCCATATCAAATTTTTATGCAAAAGAATCAGATATCTTTCTTATAATTCTACGAAGCAAAAAAAATTCTAAACTCAAGTCATCTTAAAATGGTATACTTTGCACTGGTACAGTCCATAATTCAGTATGGTATTTCAGTATGGGGGGCTGTTATAATTCCCACTTGGAAGAGCTTTTCATAATTCAAAAATCAATCATTAAAACAATCTTAAATAAGCCTAAACTTTTCCCAACCAACCTGACTTTTGAAGAGTTTAACGTGTTGACAGTTAGACAGTTGTATGTAATGAATGTAGTGAAGTATATATTTAAATATAAAAATAATTTCATTTGCACTAATAATACTATCAATAATCAATACAATTTAAGACCCACCACAAATAAGTACCTAATCTATCATACTAACATTGAAAATATTAGAAGACAACTCATATATTTAAGCACTAAAATTATAAATAAAATTCCTGAACAAATTATTAGCTGTGCCAAGAAAGCAAAAAAAGTAAAAACAGATATCAATGCTTGGATCAAAATTAACTACTTCTTCTACCTTTGAGAACTATAATAAGTTAACAGAGAACTTTTCTGATTAGTGCGCTCACTTCCCCTACTTGTGCTCTATCACATCCCTTTCCCAATCCTTTCCAAAAATTCCAAGGATCAAAAGCCTTCCTATGACATGGATAGCCATAGTTGGAAGAACTTTTGATCCTCTACCCTTCTGCACCACATAACATGTATAAATTGCCTTCTAATTTTGTAATGTGTTCTCATATTTATGTTATTTATTTTATACTGTAATGTTTTTTTTTTTTTTTTGATGTAATTAATTTTTATTTCATATTGATGTATCTTATGTGTGTGTGTGTGTGTGTGTGTGTGTGTGTGGTGTGTGTGTGTGTGTGTGTGTGTGTGTGTGTGTGTGTGTGTGTGTGTGGTGTGTGTGTGTGTGGTGTGTGTGTGGTGTGTGTGTGTGTGTGGTGTGTGTGTGTGTGTGTGTGTGTGTGTGTGTGTGTGTGTGTGAATAAATAAATTTAAATTGAAAAAAATTGAAATGAATAAAATAAATATCTGAAATTATTCAAAATATTTCTCAAAAAGTTGATCTAATGATGTCCATATTGAAATAAACGGGGTTTTATGCAGTAAAAATATTCAAAACCAGTATTAGTTTTAATATAAATACAGTCCCTGATATAAAAATATATTAAAAAAAGTTGAGTTCGTTTAACTTAGAGAAAAATTAAAAAAAAAAAAATCGTTTTCAGTGGATTAAATAAATGGAATGAGTTTGCTATAATATTGTACCAACCTTTTTCAAAATTTCCGCTAATGGAATCGAATTCATTTTGCAGTGGCTGGAACTGTTCACCCAGCTCTCTAATCAGCCTACTGGAGAGTTCACCCATTGAAGATGTGCATGAGCCTCTCCCAGTTTTCATTGTCTCTATCTGGAATGTCAAGAATATTATTATTATTTCCATAGTTAAGTAGTCAATCTTAAGATAAATAAATCAGTTTGGTAGTTGGATGATAAGTATTTCAATTTCTGGACAAGGGATGTGGAAGCATTTGATTTTTAATGTAATACCCAAAAACTTACTGAACTTCACAAATTTCAACATTAAAAACTGAAATACACTGGTTCTGCATAGTATCATCATATTATTCAATCAATAGTAGGTAAAGAATGAAAAAGAACAGAAAGAAAAAGGAAAATAATTTTTTTAAAAGATGGAAGGACAAGAAATTGCTATTGAATTAAGAACAATTAATTGAAAAAAAATCCTAACAAATAGTGCTATTAAGACTTTTGTGATTGCAAACATTGAGAACAGAATGAATAGCTGGAGGAAAATCGATGTTCGCTTCTATACAAAAATACTTTGTTCAATTCCCACCCGGACAAATTATTACTGTGTAGTAGCGTTAATTGATTTTCTGTTGTCAATATTCACAGTTGCGGAAGTCTTTAGAGTATCTGATAGCACTATGCGTTAGGAATTTAATTATTTGAGAAAAGTACTCACTCTTTCTGCCGCCTTATCTTTTCTGGCCTTTGCCTTCAAACATTCGTAGAGAGCTTTAAGGGTTTTCAACTCTCTGATGCCTGTACTCCTTTGGATAGCATTGTACTCCTTATTAATTCTTTTCCAAGTATTATTTTTTGTGAGGAGGGATACCTATAAATAAAAAAATCTTTATTTACAGCTAGAAAACATTAGCCTACAGAAAATAATAAGTGAACCAAGATGTTGTGAAAAGTCTGTGTGTGGGAAAAAAGTTGCAAGTATTTACATACTACACATGAAATGTCAGATTAGAAAAACTGCTTGCGCCTGCTATTGCCTATCCATCTGTAGTTTGTGTAAAATAAGTTGAGACTTGGTCCTCCATCCGAAGAAATTACAGGGTTGCCAAATCGTGTGAAATTGCAACTTTCTCAAATTTTCTTTACTTTTGCCAATTGGAAAAATAATTTTAATTATTTATAAGAAACTTTCTCGCTTTCACCACCTACTTATCTTTTGAAACAAAAAAGTTTCCAGCATATCGGAAATTTCATGTTTTATGCTCGAAATGTCTCGACATTGACGAACATAATCATTAATTAAAAAATAACTATAAGTCGGATAAAAATGATCCAATAGAAAGACAATAATCCAATAGAATGACACCAATAGAAAGGAGACATTCTCCCTGTTTACTTAATATAAAATTATTACGCATTACGACGCCCCATGATTCTGAGAGAAGTAATATTCAAAAGAAAAACAAATCTTCGCGATGTTTCCAATTTTATCATAAAAGTTAAATTTAATCCTTTAATCCTTCAACCCTGAAGCTCTTTTAGAACTACTAGGATATCGGGGATGATACTCTACATCCAATTCTGACGTTGAATTGGAAATTTGAGAAATTTGCAATTTTACACGATTTGGCAACCCTGTAATTTCTTCGGATGGAAGACCAAGTCTCAACTTATTTTACACAAACTATAGTATAGCCTAAGACTGTCTAGTGTGACTTTGCTAGAGCCGACACCAGCCGAGTCATTAACTCAGTAGTATCCATTGTTGACTGGCACTTGCCAGATAGATTTTGTCAGTCTGACCGAGATGAGCTGAATCTGACGGGAACGCGCCAACTAAGCTCCCCGACAGTAAAGCTCCTTTTAAAACCACTTTCGAGAGGATCTACTGACGGCGTCAACTGAGCTCCAGAGAGAGGAGCTTAACTGACGGGGATCTTGGTTGTCGTGAGCGTCCGAAGAGCGGAGCTTGGTTGTCGTCTATGGTCCCGACAACTATGGTCCCCTCTGAACCAGTAGGCAATTTGCTGTCAGGGAGACTAGTTGACGTTAGCGTACAAGGAGCTTGGTTTATGCTAGTATTCTGCGTTGTCGTTCAACAAAGTTTAAAGAATTTGCAGTGTAGAAAAATGTAAATCATTTTTACATTTTAAGTTGAGTAATTTATTTCTCTCATTCTCATTCTTTACTTCTTTGGATATTTTTCATGCAATGATTCATAGTTATTGCTGATCTGCGTTATCTGTAGTTATATGCTATGAATTGAAATAATGAATTAATTGGTTTTACCTATTACATGATTGGCATACATTAATTAATAGTTGGAACATTGTCATCTTACCAATCTTACCCTATTTGATCTTATTTTTCTGTACGATCACGACAACCAGACCCGTCATATCCAGCAGGGGATCTACTGTCGGGGAGCTTAGTTGTCGTGAGCGTGTGAGGAGCTTACTTATCGCCGACAACCAAACTCCTTCGTTATTCTAGAAGGGGATTAACTGTCGGGGAGACTAGTTGACGGCAATGGTATATTTTGCCAGGGGATTTACTGACGCCTGTTATCAAAATATCGAATAGCGAGGAGCTTAGTTGTCGGGAAGACAGGTTGTCGGCGACCCCTGTTGAAAAGGTATATATATATATTGATATTGATATTTGCCCGTTGGCAAAAGCTCGTTCTTGTCCATAGGATTTAAAACATGAATGAAAACAGTGACGGTCAGAATATATTACCATGCGTATGGTAATTTATGTAACAGTGATTGTGAGGTAAGAAATATTGATAGGGTTTTTTTTTAGAGATGACTGTATTTTCAAGAATCAATGCAAAATATGAGAGAAGATAGATAGGCCAACTCCACGCAATTTCAAATCGATTACATTCAAAAGTTTGCAATTGAGAGCCGCCACTACTATTAATCTGAAAGCTCATACTGTGTAGATATACTAAACAAGCTGGTTCTATTGGAATCTCCATTGGCCTATCTTTTGTAAAGATAAGGTCAACCTGTTATGACATCATAATTATAAAAGATATTTTATAAAAGATGGTCTATTAGGCCTACACTATCAATATCTTAAATAACAATATCAATATTATTGGATCCATCAAATCGCAACATTATGGCAAAAGAAAATAGCAATTACTGTACCTTGTCTGTCTTCTTGTTTTCAATTATGTCCTTATACTTGAGAACAATCTCAAGTAATTGGGATTTCTCCATTTCTGTAAAATTTGGCCCTCTTTCCCTTTTTTCGGCTGCAAACATAAGAAATTACAATTTTGGTTGCCAATGGAAAAAATTGTAATGTAAAATTTTCAGCTTCAATATAATCTTCAAAATTTTATATTTGTTCGCTTTTTAAATGTGAATTGTGTTTAAAAATAGGTTTTCTTAATTTTAAACTTTATAAAATAGAAACTCAGGAAGTGAAAGTGCAAATTTTTAGTAAGAAAACATGAAGAACCCAATATATCTATATATATAAAAGCGAAATGGCACTAACTGACTGACTGACTGACTCACTCACTCACTCACTCACTCGCAGAACTAAAAATCTACCGGACCAAAAACGTTCAAATTTGGTAGGTATGTTCAGTTGGCCCTTTAGAAGCGCACTAAGAAATATTTTGGCGCTATTTTAACTCTTAGGGTGGTTTTTAATAGTTTAAAGTTCGTCTTTTAGCATGTTTATTCTTCTAATAATCCAATAACTTAAAAATTATAATTGAAATGTCCATACCATATGTTATTATAGAACTATAATCTAGAGAGAGTACTTCTTCGAAACAGTTTTTCTGGTAACTAAATTAAAAATTTTGTCAGGTTGGCATTAAGTTGAGTTGAGTAGATATAGTAACAGGTGTTTTTCAAGATCAAATTGACATAATACGTTCAAATTCGGTACAGAGGTTCCGCTGAAGTCTACATGCAGGCGAGCGAAGCGAGCCCGCTGGTCTCATTTTTGGCAATCCAGTCGGGGGTCCAGGGGGCGGAGCCCCCTGGCAAGACGAGTATGGCGAGTGAAGCGAGCCTGCCGGCTAGTAATCTATAAACCTGAGTGTTGATAGGAAATGACATTGGGTAATACGGCAAGGCAGAACATTCAAAAGGACCGGTCATGTCGCTATCACATGTTGTTATTGATAAAAATATCGGAAACCAAGCTTCGCTTTAAATTGAATTTATAGTTTATATTAATTTATTCATTTTTTTAGTCGTACAATTATTTTTACAGTAATAGTTACTTCCAATATAATATACTTCCAATGGTCTACATCTTAATTCCTTGGGAAAAAAATATGTTTGCGATGAAATCTTAGAATTTGTTCAAAAAATAGCTTGTAAGAACGAAAATTCATCTCAACCAATTCCTGTTGAGTATCATACGGACTTTTTTATAGAAATTTGTCAGTAAATTACCAGTCATGCATTGGAGGATTGACGAAACGTAAGCGTATTTCTGAATGTGTTAAGAATAATTATGTAGATAGTCAGCCTGCATTTAATGATTAATCTCTTAATAATTATGTTAGTGAGTCTATGAATGAGATTAATCATTGCCATACTATTATTCGGCAAACCTCAGCATTCAAAGTGGTCTATCTTAATATTCAGGGTATTGTTGGAAAACATGTTGTTCTGAATGAATTTGCTAATGATAACTTGTTTGATTTGCTGTGTTTGAGTGAGCACTGGTGCAGCATTGATGAAATTCCTTTTAATGTATTACATGACTTTCAGCTTGTAAATAGTTTCAATAGGGAGCAACATATTCATGGTGGCGTAGCAATTTATACTAAGAGAGCATTGACTGACACTAGTATTAAATTAGATTTAGCATTCTTGTGCAGTGAGCTACATTTTGAAGCAACGGGTGTTTATTTCAAAGAATTAAAAATTGTTGCCGTAACTCTTTACAGATCACCCAATGGCGATCCTCAAATCTTCTTAGAAAAATTGGAGGATTTGTTCCACTTCTTTCTCAATCCTCAGTGGAAGAAATTTGGTACGGTATAGTAGTGGGTGGCGACATCAATGCGGCTTTTGATGTAACAAAAGATATTCGCAGTGTAAAGGAATTTAAAAATCTATTGAGACAATTAAACTATAATTTTAAAAACTGTAAGCCCACAAGAGAGACTGCCTGTCTTGATAATATATTTACGAATTTGAATAGAGGTGCAATTTGTTCTGATGTGATACCTATTGCATTTTTTGATCATGATTTGGTTTGATTGAGGATTCATGGGTCATGTTCAGAGTTATCAAATAAAAATAATAAAGGGCCTAAGGTGGTCATCACAAGACCTATAACGCATAATAAATTTCAGAATTTCGAAAATGCACTCAATAGCTTCAGTTGGGAAAGGCTGCTCATTGATAATACACATCAAACAGCAAATGTGGTTTTCAAAAAAATTTCAATACTTTCTTGAATATATTTGAAACTTATATTCCAATAAATGTTTATAGAAAGGGTATTTCCAGAAATGCTTAAACTATAGAGTGGTGCCCATTTATAAGAAGGGTGAGAAAGAGTGTCCATCAAGTTACCGCCCAATATCTCTCACACCGATCCTATCAAAGGTTTTAGAAACTATCATCCATCTTCAAGTGTGTGATTACTTGAGTAAACATGACATACTGTCAGATGTACAATTTGGATTCAGAAATAACAAGTCTACCATCAATGCTATTGATTCCATGATTAAAAAGTACTCAGAGCTTATGGGGATAAAACATACTCTGGCCACATTTTGCGATCTCAGTAAATAAAGGATTCAATTGCGTGGCTCGCGATGTGCTTCTGAGTAAACTGGTTCATTATGGCATTGTTGGTAGCAAATTCAATAACATTTTTGCCTCTTTCCTCAGTGACCGAAAACAAATTGTTTGCATAGGAAAGGAAAAATATCAAGTTAATGAGATAAAAAGTGGGGTGCCGCAGGGATCGGTTTTGGGACCATTATTGTTCATATTGATGATTAATGATCTGCCACTCTGTTATAAGCAATGCTGATTCTATAATTTATGCGGATGATACAACATTTTTTAATGTAAGTTCAAATTTCGAAATACTCCAGAATAAAGTTAAGAACAGTTAGTCTGAGGCTTCAAAGTGGTTCAGAGTCAATGGTTTTTCACTCAATGAGAATAAAACTCAAGAAAATATTTTTAGCTTGAAGAGTTTACCTATAGAAAGCCGTTTGGGTAGTGTCAAGTTTTTAGGTGTTTCTATTGACAGCAAACTTTCATGGGAGCCACACATTAAATATATTACTTCCAAATTATCCAGAGTGGTATACTTGCTGAAAAATCTGGTGTGGCGCACTCACACAACTTTCCTTGCCGTTATGAAATATGAAAATTGATCACCTGTCGCTAGTGTTCCCGCGCATCTCAAGTCTACTAATTAAAGATTTGAGCCAGCTGGTGACAGGGCAATAACGCTGGAGACACACATGAGGTCTGCTATATCTTCATAGTGAATGATTTAATAGAATCAACAATAATTTGCAATTGAATAATCACATTTTCTCGAATTTGAAGCTTATTTTCAATTTTAGGTGAAAATGTTACTGAACATTAATTGTAGAGATTTTCATGTTTCAATTGTATCTGAAGCCTGATAATTGGGAATCTATCTTCATTGATGAGGCGGAGCTCCTGAAATTTTTACAGATATGGGACAGTTGACAGAGCTTATCGATGACTATTTTGGGTATGAATTTGATCAAAATCGTTGGAGCCGTTTCCGAGAAATTCACGAAAAACCCTGTTTTTGACAACATTTTCGCCATTTCAGCCGCCATCTTGGATTGCATTTGATCGAAATTGTTCGTGTCAGATCTTTATAGTGAAAGGACCTTAAGTTCCAAATTTCAAGTCATTAATTGGGATATGAGATATCGTGTACACAGACGCACATACACTCATACACACACACACACACACATACAGACCAATACCCAAAAACCAGTTTTTTGGACTCAGGGGACCTTGAAACGTATAGAAATTTAGAAATTGGGGTACCTTAATTTTTTTCGGAAAGCAATACTTTCCTTACCTATGGTAATAGGGCAAGGAAAGTAAAAATTTGATAGGCTGTGTCCCCACGTCTTATGTTAGATCAGCATACTTTGCTTCTTTTTTCCAGAGTATAATTGCGTATGGGCTTCTACTCTGGGGAAATAGTCCACATGTTCAAGATATATTGATAATTCAAAAAAGAGTTATAGGAATAATCACAAATTCTGAAAGATTGGCTCAATGTAAACCGTTATTTGCCCAAATAGGTATACTGACAATAATAAACCTGTATATTTTTACTTGTCTCTTATATATGAGTAGAAGGAAAATGGGCAAGTGAACTCAAAATCAGCTGTTTTCTTCCCCCTCCCCTCCCCCCAGCGTCGTCCCCCCCGCCCCCATATCTGCTGTTCAGTGACGTCATCAGCTGTTCAGTGACGTCACTTGACCTCGAAATTTCCCGCCACAACAAAAATTTCCCTCCATTTTTCCTAACCTCAAAATCTTTTTTCCCGCCATGGGAATTTCCCTCCATTTTTTTCTATCCTCAAACTACTAGAAGATTAGACAACATAACCACCAAATCTTTTTTTTCCTGCCATAAGCAGGGGTGCGCACACACACTCAGTGTCCAAGTATTTATTTTGTTTTCACAGACACACACTCAATTGTATGTGTTGTAATTTGAAATAGGCTATTGAAATTAATTATTTAGAAGTAGTACAATCAACACTATTGATTGATTTCCTTCTTTTTTACCCCTGCTGCTTTTGGCATTCAAAATTACACAGACTGCTAAGCGCGCGCACAGCGCTCAGTGAGCAAGTATTGATTTCACAGACACACACAATATTGTTGTGTATCTAATAGGCTATTGAAATTAAATATTAATATTAGCACTCTATTGATTTCCACCTTACCCAGTAAGGTTTGTGAAGTGCATAGACACCAGACCTAGAGAGAGTATTGATTTGGTGTACTGCGGGTTGCATAATTTACCCCCCGCGTTTTCTTACCTCTGCACTTACCTTTGTAGCTATTGATTTTCTCCTTTTTTGGCTAACAAGCTGGCAGGAATGGAAGCTGAATAATTGTTGTTGGAATGAATAATTTGTTACTTTGCTAGCATAATCTACCCCACGTTTTCTTACCTCTGCACTTACCTTTGTAGCTATTGATTTTCTCCTTTTTTGGCTAACAAGCTGGCAGGAATGGAAGCTGAATAATTGTTGTTGGAATGAATAATTTGTTACTTTGCTTGTGGCCTACACAACTACTTTTTTCTACCCCTTCCCACCCATTGGGGTAGGGCATGTAAAAAAAAACTGTCACAAGACAAGCTTGCTATATTGATTTCCCTCTACAACTGACACAGTTTTCAGTTGTGTGTTTAGTGTAGTTTGAGTAAGGAATAGAGAAGAAAGAAAGAGACACGGTGTGATTCGGTTATGCTTTTTTTATTAACACATTATGGTAATGAACACACAAAAACTTTTTCGATTCTCTTTTGAAATAACAAACAAGATTGAGTGTATTGTATAACAAACAAGAGTGTTAGTAACCTATATTAATAATTTTTAATATTTATATGTGAAAGATTTCTAAAACATGTGAAACACTAGAGTGTATAAATGTATTTATTACATTATCTTACATTTAAATTTGTAAATTCTCATGAAATTGAAATTTTATATAGTCTATTATGTATGACGACTGTGAAACATATTTGATACAATATGTAAATGCAGAGAATAAACTATTCTATTCTATTCTATTGGTGTGTTAGTGACATACAAGTCACAAATTTGATTTGACAAAACACATACACATCCTTTTTTAATTTTTTTTAAAAAATAACACTATGATTTTCTTCTGAATAACAAACAAATAGTGTCAGTGTTGTTAGTAACATACAACAATAAGTGAAAAGATTTATATATAAAAACATGAATACAAGCATACAAGCCACAATATAAGGTTGATGATGGCAAGGAGTATTTTACTATTTAATAATTATGTACCTTTCAAAAGAAATGACGCACTGTTTGTCTTTACAATTGTTTCAACATATGTGAAATCACTTTTTTGTACTGTCAATTCAATTTCAAACCATAATCTGTTTTATATTCATTTTGAATATGAATTTAACACAATAAGCTCCACAATTTTCTTGTTGAACACAAGCTGATACAATCGCGGAATCTGCATGTCTTATTCTCATGCACTGTTGTTCAATATTGTAACTTATTTCGGTGGAATCAACATACAACCTAATAATTTTGATATCATCTGTAACACATCAAATAAAATTATTTGCTACTAGAAGATGTTTTATTCTCTAAGGGTTAAGGAGAGTAGGATGTGGAGGTTGAGGTTGTAGAAGACACAACAGGTTCCTCATCTGTTAATAGTGGAATTTTATAGTGTCCTAAAGCTAATGTAGTAATTTTATCACTACAGATATACCTTTTCTCATCCTGACAACTAAGCGCCTTCCTATTTTGTGAAATTGTCATTACTTTATGGTTTTTTGATCTAATTAAATTCTGGCTTCTGTACACCTCTCTACCTTCAAATAGGCAATTAAAATAGTCTTGAAATGAAATGTATTGATTAGACTTTGGATGTTGTGCTGTTAATTCGCGTGACAATATACATCGTTTTACACCCTTGGCTTTTTTAATTAGACCTACTTTAGGTTCATTTTCTAATCCATCTTCTGTTTCTTTATCAAAATGTTGCTGCTGTTGACCAATAATTTCATTATACAATCTGCATGCCCATAGTTTTGACCATAAACCCAGAAACTGATAAGGAGCTTTAGAAGCAAATTCATCTTTCATCTTACCAACAACCATACGGTTATGTGTAGAATGAGCTGGGTGATCTACAGGATAATTTGATGTGTCTAGCCAATTTTTTAAATCTTCATTTGTCCTTATGTAACAATAAAAGTCCACGGTTTTAATCAGGTATATCAGACTATCCGTGTCTTGATAAAGGAGTTTGGCACAGGGACCATATATCTTTCTAATTACATCATAATGGAATGAATACATTACTATTTTACTCAAATCTAAAATCGAAAAACCAATGTAAATAGGGTTGTTTAGCAAAATATTTTCTTTGTGTAGAGTTATACCACATATGTTCTTCCCAAAAATCAAATGATCTTTGAACGAGGGACGAGCTATATATTTCAATAGCGATTTCTCGTTATTAACCAACTTTAAATCCATTTGTTTCCATAAATTCATACACGATTTACCAAAAATCACATTGTTGAGTAATTTATGGAAATCTTTTTGAAATTTATTCTTAGACTGTTGTCTTAGCTGTGTGTTCAAACTTATGTATGGTTCTAGAAATCTGCTTTGTTCAAAAGAAATGCCTCTACAAATGTTTGTCAATTTCAATCCGTGTTCTATAGCTTGTTTCAACAGTAAATAGTGGCATACATAATTTGTGTGATTTGTAAGTGAGGTTATGAGTCGAGTCTGATTGGATGGGGAAACTTTTTGATTTCTTGCCAGAAAAGGAAAATCGTTGTGTGTGTCATGCAAGTCTTTTGGGTATTCTATGTCTACTTCGAAAACATAGCCTACTGTTTGGTCCTCGCTCCAATTTTTCATGTTGGCAACAGCATTGTCTATTTCATGTCGATTCATCCAAGCAAAATTTGCCCTTGGAAGAGCTGCAGACATGGCAAATCCATATAAATTGTTAATGTCCAAAAAAGCTAGAAAACTGTTGGGTTTTTGGGTATTGTAAGGTGCCCCAGTATAGTGATTATTTGCAACTGCATGTCTGTGAACACACGTAACTATTCCGCCCCTGATAGAGGAATGGAAAAATGTGTACATTGAGTAATCTGTTAAAAGTTCCAACTTAATTTTAGTATATTTAAGCATAGCATCAAAAGAAAAACCAGGAAGTGTGAAATAGTGTGCTGGGTCAAGTTTGAAAGTCTCGAGACTAATGTTGCGAAAAGATTCCATTATGTCAGCTAGGAGTAGTACGTCTGTTTTCAAATATAAGTCACTGTATTGACCAAGTGTGCGACAATTGAAGTGTTTCCAAACCGTTTGTGCATGCTGATAATCGTCTGCACTTATTGTACTATCACAAAGAGAACTGTAAAATTCTTCTATAGGTGGTAAACTTTTCCTCGCTCATTTTAGCCCAAGAATCACAATATTCGTATGGAAAAACTCCTTTACGTGATACAAGAGGTAAACTTTGATGTTCGAAATGTTTCGATGTGTGTTTGAGAATACCAGCTATTTGCTCAATAGATGGTGTAAGACCAGCTGGTTGTAAAAGGTTAGAGGTTAACGAAACCAAACTATCGGGTAGAAATTTGAATGAATCAAGAAATCTGAGATGGAGTCGATTGGACAAATGTATAGTAAATGATATATACTTTTCACTTGTCTGAGGAATTACATGTAATTTTTCAAATTTATTACTACAAACAGAACCGAGTGCAGAGACAATTAGGTGGGTGTCATAAGATGCTGAATTGTGTAGAAATACTGTGATGTATGTTTGGCGTTGTCTTTGTAAGTTACATGCATTGCAAAGAGCAGTCCTGTAGTAACCAGTGAGATGACAATGATCATAAACTTTATCGTTTTCAAAAGGCTTTTCGCATGCAAAATTTTGCATCAGAATGCATTTGCTCTTGTTCTCTTGTTAATGGGTACATGCCAATATGATGTTCATCTAACGACTCTATGACCTGGGTAGCATATTCAGTTAAAGTGGTTAGAAAATGTATGGCAGCATCTTCTCCTCTATAAAGTATAGGTCGCGATGGTATTTTCTGTGTTAGTGGCGAACTGTCCGGTATTTGTGTTTCATCCCTAACGAAATACAAACAGTAGGACATGACGACATGGTTGTGCTTTACTTTTGTTGTTGTTCCCTTTGACCTTCTCTGTGCAGTGCTATCAATTTCTCCATCATCATCATCACCATCATCGGTGTCCGCCTTTTCAACAAGCAGTAACAAATCAAAATGGTCTTGTCTAATTGTTTCGCTAATTCGTCGCGGATAAATTAGATTTTTATCGTCAATACCGTATACATTAACAGAAACTGTTGGGTTATTCTTTTCGAATCTATCTAGTTGACAAATTGGGGTTGGGAAATCAATGTTATTGAAATTATATATTGGATTGTTCTTGTTTAACAAACGAAAATAACGATTATCAACACGATATTTACATTTACCTTTAATGTGTCGCACTTGTATTGCATACATAAAACATTTTGAATCTGTTTGATTCTGTGGGTTTATGATACAATTTTTCTTAGATATACTCTTGGGTAGCTTAATATATGAAGAACCATTTGGTTCTTTCAATGGTCTGTATCTATTAATTCTCAGCATCAAACCGTCAATATTTCGTAAGGACCAACCACTGGATTTACCTTGATAATTTGTCTCTTCTATAAGTAAATTAAAAAATGAATCGCGAATCTGTTTTTGTAAATTGTCTAATGATGTAACAATAAAATTGATTGTTTTAAAAGCCACATCGGCTATCTCAACAATTTCTTGACTGTCTTTATTTATTTTCTGGTATGTAGATTCTACCACAATATTAAACTTTAATGAGCCGCTTGTATGAAACTCGTGAGCTAATAAATTGTAAATATAATTTTGTAAACCATTAAACATTGGATTGTAGTCTATAAATGGTTCGTGACCGGATTTACTGTGTGCATAATTGTTATAATAATAAGTTTTCAAACACCCTCTAAATTCATTCTCTAATAAACTAAATGGATTATATCTATGTGCTGTTTGGTCCTTTCCCGCTCCACTAACAGGTGTTGTCTGCTGTTCTTCTTCTTCTTCTTCTGCAGTTTGCGCCAATCTTTTCCGTTTAACAGGTGCCATATTTGTAGTTACTACTACAAATTACCTACGGTAGAAAAAACATAATACAGCAACAAATATTTACATACAAAGTAACAATTAAAAAAGAATATTACCTGTTTTGTTTTTCTATTGTGATGATGTACACTCACTTTGGTGTACTTTAATATTAAGGATAGTTTTGTTCTGGTAACAGTTCTTGTAAGCTCGTAAATTTATAAGAAGCGTTTTCTGCTGAAATTGTTTTGACTAATTCTTCTGCTGACATCTGTGAAAGTCATGGTATTTATTCGGTACAAAATAGTTTATTACACAATGATAATGCTAAACTGTAAGATGAATAGGTTATTTTCATATTTCTAACAACTAAATTACACAAAACACTTTCCATATCTTTTTTGTAATTCGACACAGGACCATAGTTCATTTGGTGTCATTTTTTTAATTTATTTACACAAGAAAAAAATGCTATGATAATATTTACTCTAGTATTTTTTCACGTTAGTGTGTTTGTTATCATATAGGTAAAAAATCACCTTACTTTACTTTCGGCAATGCAATTTCAGCGACCCCACTCCTGCGCAAACATAACTATTCTAGATTGTTGCATAATGTTGTGCAATGTGAGCAGAGAAGGTTGTAATCCAATGTGAAGTTATCCAGGCTGAGAGCAGTGATGGGTGGAGCCAAGGTCACGTGATAGGGGGAGGAGTGGGGTCGCTGAAATTGCATCGCCGAAAGTAAAGTAAGGTGATTTTTTACCTATATGAAAGTCATGGTATTTATTTGGTACAAAATAGTTTATTACACAATGATATGTTTGATCTTGAACTTGTTCTTTCTTTAAACAATAGATTTTTCCTATGTCTGCAAGTAAATTTGTTAGCAGTCACCTAAAAAAAAAATTCGTTCATTTGTTGTGGGTGTGCTTCTTGGAAAAAGACCAGACCACCAATTATAAATTCACAAATGACGGTGAATTTAGTGTGTATTTATGAGTGATAGCCCAAGTGGTATAATCGAAGAGTTAATTTTATACAATTGTAATACCAGATTTCACCATCCATGGCTAGAATATGTTCGAAAGAACATGAAGGTATTTGCAACAAAACTGAATTGGAGATACCAACCATTATTAGCAAACCTTCTAGCATTATTCAATGCTAAACTGTAAGATGAATAGGTTATTTTCATATTTCTAACTAAATTACACAAAACACTTTCCATATCTTTTTGTAATTCGACACAGGTCCATTGTTCATTTGGTGTCATTTTTTTAATTTATTTACACAAGAAAAAAATGCTATGATAATATTTACTCTAGTATTTTTTCACGTTAGTGTGTTTGTTATCATTATTTGTGTCCACTACCTATAGTAGTGAAAATACATTAGGTTTCTCATAATAAAATCAAAAGTATACTCTTTTGGGTTTCTGTCAAATGAACAATATCTCTCCGGGGTTAATTTCTCTCAAAATGAATGGTTCGATATATCTACTCTTATTTTGAAATTTAAACATATGCGATGTAATGTCAAAGAAATCCTGACAACGACATTTGTACATTACTAAGTATTTTTTATGGGACATAGACACTGATGCTCCAAAAAGAGGTTGTTTTTTTAGATTTTTTTGCTTTGAAATAATTTTAATGAGAAAAGAAGATGTTACAAATAGTTGTGAAACATACCTTTGAAGAAGAAGTTTTTGTTAACAACGACAACAATTGTTATTTCTCTCTCAATCAAATAATAATAAGAATGAATGCACACACACACACACACACACACACACACACACAACACACACACACACACACACACACACACACACACAAAAGGCTGCTGGCTGGTAAGTGTGATTGCTTTCAATGGTAGTTGCTTATACAGAGAGACAAGTGTTCCATTTTAGTTTACAGGCAGCAATAAAACATTCCGGTCAAATTGAAACTGTTTTATGTCGTTTACAAAACAGGAGAAAGTGTGAGGTGGAGGTGGTAAGTCTCAACAGAAGTGGGATGGCGAGGGTTGAAGGGGGATAATGATAGGGTAGGCTAGTAGACTCTTGTCATTGTCTCAATAAATTATTCAAATGATGTTTTGCACACTCTTGTCATTGTCTCAATAAATTATTCAAATGATGTTTTTGCATCTTGCATGCAAGAACTCCACCACCACCCCCCCTTGCACACACACACACACACACACACACACACAGAGGAGGAGGGGGGGAGGGCACCACCACCACCCCCCCTTGCACACACACACACAGAGGAGGAGGGGGGGAGGGCACCACCACCACCCCCCACCACCACCACCACCATGCGCCCCAGCTTAGACTTGTGTGAATTGTAATCAGTAAACTCAGACGACCAGTGTCTCTCTCTCTCTCGTCAGAATAAAGAGACTTATTGATTTTTTGTTTTGCTGGTGAATGACTCTTTGACCCCCCAGTCACTCTCTCTCTCTCTCTCGTCAGAATAAAGAGACTTATTGATTTTGCCTACATTATAAATGACAGTATTTGTTCAACTTTGGTTTTGCTACCCTTGTCTATTATTCAACAAAGCAGCCGCCAGTGATACTATCCTTTTCTAGGTTCACAATGATGCCAATTTTGTTTTTCACAGTGCAGAAAAATAATTAATACAGAGAGAATCATCATCATCATCACTATTCTTCTTTATCTTTTATCTACTGTCATTAAAACGTGGACCACACTATAGTAGCAGTGTATTATAATCTCACTTTATATAAAATACACGAACACACCTCAGCTTAGGCAATATTCTATCAAAAAATACTGTGTGTGTGTGGGCGTGTGTGTGTGTATACACATTGTTGCAGAATAGGAAGGGTGGTGGAAAAATGGATACACAAGGAACAGCATCTTCTTCTTTCTGTTTAGAAGCTTTCAACTTGAAAGCTAAACAAGAGATTTTTACACTTCCTCCAACACTAGTAGTAAATTGGTGGCCACAGGAGATATTTCGAATTTATAGAGCGAAAACTATTCTCAGTCAACACGGTTTAAAGATTGTGCTAAAATTAGTGGACCCTGACTCAGAAGGTGATATTGAGTTTGAACTTCTATTACCGGATACGTTTTTGTGTGTTTTACATGCAGACAACATTGCAGACTTCAACAAACACCGTTATTGGATTAAATTTGAAAAGAGAGAAGGTTTACAAACTCTGGTAGAAATCTATTAAAACAAAGTGCAACACACACAAAACTACTACTCACCAACAACATGGGATATATAATCAAAGACAAATAAGTTACAATAATTTCTTTATTAATAGACCCATTATAATGTTACATTTTCCACAATTTACAATATCTCAAATTAAATACAAAATACAACTCTTTCCTTATGTCTACTGGGATTATGTTTTAGAACATCTAGCTTAATTCTAATTTTATAATTCAAATCAATGTTAGAGCTCTCAAATTCCTTCTCTAACCAATAGTTAGACACATACAATTCTTCTAGGCTCTCAAACTGTAAAATATACCGTGTCTTGTTTCTATTGTACACTTCTTTTATTGCAATAATGACTAACACTGTACCTTCTGATAAGTCTTCTAATCGTTTGCACTGTCCTATTTTTATTTTCCCTTTAATTTCCAGCATAGTAATTTTGTTGATTTGCTCCACATCTGTCTGTGGTGTGAATGGGGTGTCTTCAAAGTTTTTCCATACATCTGACAAAAATTTTAGATTTTGTATTTTTGGTAATGTGTTACCATTATAGCTGCTTGTCATGCCATTGGTGGTGGTAATTTCACAAATAGTTCTCCCCTTGGTAGACAAATAATTTCATTTTGGTCATCATTGTATGGGATTACAAAATAACCCACTTTCTTAAGGTCTTCTATTGCTTTGTATGCATTTAGAAAAACATTTTTGTGATACCCTTTTACAATATACACATGTTTCGTGCCTTCCTTTTCACCTAAAACACCTACATATGGAAATTTCCCCTTACTATTTACAGAAAATGCAGTCACATTATAAACCCCACTAGGCTCAAAATTCCACCAATGTGAATAAAAATATGGTTCAAGTTGCTCTCTTAAATTCTCAATCTCCTTCTCAAATTCTATAAGTTGTTTGTGCTGCTTCTTTATGCTCTCTGTAGCCTCTAAAAACTCTACCTTTCTACGTTTGAGATTAATCTCATCCAATTCTAGCATACGCTTTCTGGTAGATAGTATTTTTAATGGAGACAAAGGTTGTATCCCCTTAACAGGAGAAGGAGCAAGCTTAGAGTTGACATTTGTTCTTTTTCTCAAAACTTGTGGTGTTACATTACCAGTTTCGACAAGACCTAGCTCCTCTAGGTTAAACTCTTTGGATATTGTAGAGAAACCTGTGGTTGACTTGGAGAAATAAGTCTCACCACTCTTAATATAACACTTTTGTATAAAACTAATATTGTCCTTGTTGTCTGTATCCTTTTCGTAAATTTCCACATAATTAATGGGTAGTAGATTAAAGCTAAATGCAGAGATTACATAGGATATTATTTTATTTCGTTGTTGTGGATTGGTAGGCAGATTTAATTGTACTCCAGTCAATTTCTTGGTATTGCTATTTCCCCAGTAAACATATTGTAAGAGATTGTTAAAAACCAAACAACAGCTATTCTTTAAATTGTTTGTCAGTTTAGTCCACATTTTAGCAAAGGATACAGAAAATATAGGAGCATTTTGGAAATAATTCTTACTGTCATTTAAGAGTGACAAGCAATCTTGAATAGGGTCAAATTGATTAGAGCTGCTATAGTTATTGCTAATGCTGTAGTTATAAATTGTTGCTTCCAAACGAGTAATACCATGCATTTTAGCCAAGTCAGAGGTAAAGGTTTCACATAATCTTGTATCTGGACAGGCAATAAAGTCTACAATATGGTTACCTAGCTGTTTATTTACACCAGGGCTTGTCATTTGACAAATAAACTTATTAAAAATTTTTACTCTCACATTATTATTAACCCAAGTCAAGCAATCAATTCCAATAGTTCCATCATTATTCTCAATTACATTATAGTCTTCTTTATATTATCCTTGGAAACAAAAAACAATGATTTATAGTTAGAAAATCACACATTCCACCCTTGTTAAATATTCCAGCAAAGTCCTGTGTTATGTCAAAGTCCAGAAGATAGAAATGTTCCTTCCTAAGCTGCTCTAATATTGTTGGTAACTCATCCATTAATGTAGCAATGGGGACATCGGCAAGCTCTACTTTGTATGGTATCCCCACTGGTTTGTAGTACTTCTGCTGCACTTCTCTATAGTTGTCCTCCCCAAGCAGTTGTAGAATCTTCTTTGACATATCGCTTCCACTGTCCAATAAGTATGGCAACTTTGCTTTAACTTTATGCTTAGCTGACACCATTTTGGAGAATTTTCCTCTCAAGTACAAATTGAATGATTCACACATCTCCTTCTTTAGAATAAAACGTCTTTTATCCAGTAGTTCTTGGCAGTCCTCCTCCTCCAAACCACAAACCTTTACCAGCATAATGTTGTTACAAAAGGGTTCTGTAATAGGCACAAGGTTTGTTCCATCCTGCACCAAAAGTTCTTCTCCAGCAGTGTAATCAATTTTCTCAATGTCTGTAATAAGGTTGTCATTGCACAGATTTTCTGTCAACAGCCACAAACCAAACCGCTTTATGGTAGGCTTCTTTATTTTATTACCACAGAGCTGAGAAACACTAAACACTTTGGAAGAAGCCATGTTCACTGCTTCTACTATTAAACTGAACGAAAGACAATTATTCTGGAGTATTTATAGGGATACAGCACATGTGCAAAGATAACTAGAAAACTCAAGTTTAATTATAAATGTCAGACAGCCTACATTTGGCATTGTGAGAAGTTTTGTGTGACTCTCACTCACTCTCTCTCACTCACTGTCTCACTGTCCACTCACTGTTCACTCTCTTTCTCTCACTCTCAGCCCTATCACCCAGTGGTCACCCAGTGGTCACTCAGTGGTCACCCAGTGGTCACCTAGTGGTCACCGTCACCACCATGTAAGACACTAGTGCAGTTGTATCTAACTATATGTGTAATAAATTGTTTTCTCTCTCTCTTATATAAATGTGTAATTCTTGTATCTATGTGAGTTCTCAGAGTATGAAAGATGATGCTGACAACAAAATGCACTCGGTCTTACAATGTTGTCTGACAGTGAACGTGAACGTTATCTGCTTAATGCAGTGAGTGAGCTAGAAGCTGAACTGAATTATCATGGTATAATGACATTGAGTGACTTTTTCAAGGAGAGTGGTCATTTAGAGTTTTGTGCAGATCGTGAATCTCGTAGTTGTGCATGCATACGACTCAGGCAGAAGCAACAGGCTGTTGTTGATGCAGTCAAGGATAGCAACGTTTTCTATGTATGCGATGATCTTTACAACCCATTGAGAAATACTCATGTAACCTCCTCCGATGTGAAATGTTTCCTGCTGAAAGTTTTCACGCAAACTATGAAGAGTATCAAGGATAATATCAACAAGAGGGCAATGCGTCATTGCCCACCAGGACTTGCAATGAAATTCACTGTCATGTTTGATGACACTTGCATACTGCTAAAATCTTTCTTCAAGTTGGAAAAGGGTAGAATGGCTGCTATTGTTAATCTTGAGAAGGTACCCAACAGGAGAAATAAGGATGTGAAGATTGTGTTGAGTGTTCTCAATCAAGACCAATACTACAAGTGTGATTTTATATGTGGACAACAATCTAAATGTCTACTGGGACTGGGTCAAAAGGAGATTAAATTTGCAGGATTTACAAACATTGAGAGTACAGGACATGTGAAACGAATCAGGCTGGAGGATGGAACATCTGGTGTTTCAGCTTTTGAGATTAGCATCTACAAGGCTATACGCAGACCTATGCCACTGTCATATACTGGGGGGTATGATGAAATTGATGGACCATGCATTGTTCGTGAAAGGAATAAGCCATCAGTTGAGCGTTATGTCACCAACAATGATTATAGCCAAGGAGAAAGACGTCTTCAGCTGTATATTCTGTTCAATACTGAAGATTAATTATATGTTTGTCAATAAATACTATGTACTTTTAAAAAAAAGGATGTGTATGTGTTTTGTCAAATCAAATTTGTGACTTGTATGTCACTATCACACTCTAGTGTTTCACATGTTTTAGAATTCTTTCACATATAAATATTAAAATTATTAATATAGGTTACTAACACTCTTGTTTGTTATTCAAAGAGAATCAAAAAAGTTTTTGTGTGTTCATTTCCATAATGTGTTAATAAAAAAAGCATAACTGAATCACACTGTGTCTCTCTCTCTTTCTTTCTTCTCTATTCCTAATGCAAACTGTGTCAGTTCTTGTTCTAGAGGAAAATCAATATAGCAAGTTTGTATTGTGACAGTTTTTTTACATGCCCTACCCCAATTGGGAAGGGGTGAAAAAAGTAGTTGTGTAGGCCACAAGCAAAGTAACAAGTTATTCATTCCCAACAACAATTATTAAGCCTTCATTCCTGCCAGCTTGTTTGCCCATAAGGAGAAAATCAATACCTCTTCTTCTTCACCTTCTTCATAGCTGCATGGCAATTACAATTGAACAGAGCTAAGCTACCAACCCCCTCTCTTTCTCTTGCTCACCAACTGAAAACACTACAGTAATAATTGTAGGACAAGGAAAATGAATAAATAATGATATTATGAAAATATTGTGCTGTTCCTCTTTCTAGGAGAAAATCAATAGCAAGTTTGTAACGTAATAGACAGTAATAATTGTAGGACAAGGAAAATGAATAAATGATATTATGAAAATATTGTGGTGTTCCTCTTTCTAGGAGAAAATCAATAGCAAGTTTGTAGAGTAATAGCAGCCTTGGTCAATGACCTAGTCACTGACAATTACCAACTAAAGTGATCAACGTGGTTGTTTTTCTCTTTTCTAAAAAGGAAATGACTCTCCTATACAAACAATTAGATGGTTTAATTCACGATAATGTTCGAATTATTGATATTTCGTGTGAGTATGCTTCTGAATTTAGTCCACCAAACCTTGATGGACTGTTAAAGAAATGTAGTAGCTCAATTTCACATGTCTATTGTGAAGAACATCATTTACTTACATTATTGGAGGAAATACGTCTATGTATACAAGAATCTCTTGCAACTACAACACAGCAGAATAATGTTAATAATGAATTACCTTTGGCTTCATCATCATCATCATCATTGTTGGGTGCTGATAGACATAACTATAGATGTTCATTGCAGATTGCCCATGCTTTGCATGGCTACATCAAAAAATCAATGATGACCATGAATATGTAATTGATTTTATGTAATACCTATTGTATATATAAATGTACTTTGTGTATGTGTTAAACCAAGATATATATTATTTTATTGTCTCTCTCTCTCTTCTCTTCTTTTCCCAACTTCACTTACTGTCTTTTTCATACTACACCAAACAATTGAGTGTGTGTGTGTGTGTGTGTGTGTCTGTGAAAACAAAATCAATACTTGGACACTGAGCGTGTGCGCGCACCCCTGCTTATGATGGGAAAAAAAAGATTTGGTGGTTATGTTGTCTAATCTTCTAGTAGTTTGAGGATAGAAAAAAATGGAGGGAAATTCCCATGGTGGGAAAAAAGATTTTGAGGTTATGTTGTCTTTGAGGTTAGGAAAAATGGAGGGAAATTTTTGTTGTGGCGGGAAATTTCGAGGTCAAGTGACGTCACTGAACAGCTGATGACGTCACTGAACAGCAGATATGGGGACGGGGGCGGGGGGGACGACGCTTAGGGGAGGGGAGGGGGAAGAAAACAGCTGATTTTGAGTTCGCTTGCCCATTTTCCTTCTACTTATATGAAAAATAACTTACATAATAATCAGCTAAGAAGAAATATACATTCACACAACACAAGGAGTAACGGAAATATAGAATAGTTATTTGTGCAACTAGTGTGCAAAGTGACAGTTTTCTGCACCGAAAGAAACGTTTACGCCCGAGCCGTAGGCGAGGGCGGAATGGCTTCTTGAGTGCACCAGAGGAACTTTGCGCACGTATTTCACATTAAATTTTTCGTACAGTTACCATTGAATATGAAAAGTGGGTAATTATGGGTAAAATGATGGCTGAAATCCATCAAATGTTTGTGTGTGTGATGCTGTTATTAATTATTCATTACAATGCATTCAAAATACACGCCAACAGCTGATTGGCTGAACCGAGCTGCAAAATGGCTGCAAGATAGCTGAACACAACAAGATGGCTGAACCGACAAGCGCGCAACCTAGCCACAGAATAGATACAGAATGGAAACTTGTAATCAAACGCCTATCTTACCAATGCTTTCTACATGACCCCAATACTAAACACTTCACGTGACCTTGGGAAGTTCCAATCCTGGTCTTCTGATTAGCTCGTGGCAGTGAATGAGATCAATTGATCCGGATCATTAAAGTGATCTGAACCTACCATGAATACTATTACAATGCGGCGCTTCCTAACAAGATGGCGGATTTTGGCGTCAGGGTATAGCCAAGTTTCCGTACTGTATGTATACTGTGACCTAGCGGGAAGAATCGTACCTAAGTTTGTTTCATCCAGCTAAAAACTACAGAAACAGGATTCAGAAATTCAGACATTTGCTCAAATTACCGAGAAAAATGCTCAAAGTAAACTTAAAAATATTTATAAAAATAGCATAGACAACAGATAATTATTTATTGTAGTATTCTTATGTTTTTTTATTTATATGGATATCGAACGGTAATCATTTAACCTCAAAATTCGAATTTTATAATGTATATTTGCTACTTTTCTCATTGCTTGCAGTTGAAATAATAATTATAAATAGAGAAGAACTATTATTTATTATTAAATGATGAGAATTCGTAAACGATGATTATTTAATTATGATTTAGATGAACATTATTCTTGTTTTGGATTTCTAGAATGGGATTTTATCATAAATGTAGGGTAGCCATTGAAATTATTCTTATCTAAAAGTCATTGTTACCAACTTAATTTTTGTTTTCGTGCACTAATCCTCCAAATAACCCACCAACTATTTTGTGTTCCCATGTTGCAAATCTGTAGTGCAGGAAAAATTTTTCCCGCACTAGAGTGGAAAAGTGATTCTTTGCGTTCTGTAATCAGTGCAGGAATGGCCACTTTTCAAGGTAACTGTAGGAAAATACCTTTCTGTAGGCTGACTAGATCGCAGGATAGCTATGACGTTGTTGGAATGAGAATGTTCAATAAATTACCACATGAGTGGATAGAAGCTCCATTTCAATTATTCAGAAATAGGCTACATAGCTGGTTAATTGAAATTACATTTTTAGTGTCAAAGAGTTTTTCGAATTTCAACAAATTATTCTTCAAGATAAACTATTTTATACTATTTTTCTAGTAGTCATGTTATTTCTTCTATGTAATATTTTACGTGTATGGTGTATGTTATTTTGACTGGTGTTTTTACATTAACCCTTCATGTTATAATATAGGTTGACTATGTTTGCTAAACAATAATTTCTGACGTTGTCCATCACTATTGTAGGCTAATAATGCGCGGCAATAAAATTATATTTATTTATTTTCCTAACCTAAGGTTTCCCTAATCTTAACTTCCCCAACCTTATCTTTTCTGACCTAAGACTTCCTGACCAAAATTATTGAGCCTAAATTTTCCTTAACTAATCTCCCCTAACCAGAACTCTCCTAACCTAATCTTTGTCAATCTAATCTTACCTAACCTTAACTTTTTCAACTCAACCTTGCTCAGTCTTCATCAGGTAAGGTTTGGATAAGTTACATCAAACTTTGGTAGGTAAAGCTACGTTTACACTTTGTAGCTGGAGAGCTATATAGCTCTGCTTTATAGCAGAGCTATATAAAATTTGAGCTACATATAGCTCTGCTATAAGTAGATTTAATTAATTAGATAATTAATAATTATTTAATAATTAAATTATTCACTGCTCAGTTTCCAGCCAGATGCCAAAGAAGAAGGTAGTTCGTTCTTGCAGCAGCCACTGCTTTTGCCGCAGCTCCTGTGAAATTTTCAGCACAGAGAAGAGAAAGAAGATATTGGATAATATTGTCTCTATTCCAGTCAAATTCACTCTCCATCATTGCACAATATTTGACCGAACGTAGTGAGGTTTATGTTTCAACTCGATTTGCTTTTGACTGTCTGTATGTAACGCGATTACGGCCAAATGCATTGATAGAATTCGATGAGATTTGGCAGGAATACGGTATTCCTTTTTCAACTGTGTGTCGTTGTATACACAATGTTTTTGAAATTTTGCATATTAAGGATATTATGAAAAGAAAAGGAATTCCTCCATACTCTGATATCACTATATATATCATCTACTTTGAAGATAGGATCAATCAGACTATAGAGTTATTCATAATCAATCAGCTGACAAGTGGATTATTATTTTATTGCATGCATTACACAGATGTCTGGCCGTGTCTATTTCTACAAGGTAGGGTTTCAACTTTTAAAATTTTTTATGATGCGTGCCCAAATTTGAAAAATGTGGTGTGGCGCACTCACACAACTTTCCTTGCCGTTATGAAAATTGATCACCTGATGCTAGCGTTCCCGCGCATCTCAAGTCTATTATTCAAAGATTTGAGCCAGCTGGTGACATGGCAATAACGCTGGAGACACACAAGGTCTGCTATCTCTTCATAGTGAATCATTTAATAGAATCAACAGTTGCCAACAGTTTGCAATTGGATAATCACATTTTCTCGAATTTCGAGCTTATTTTTAATTTTAGGTGAAAATGTTACTGAACATTAATTGTAGATTCTCATGCTCAATCTTTTCCACTCAAAATTTTTTGTTTAAATTGTATCTGAAGCCTGATAATTGAGAATCTAAAATCAAACTTTGCATAGATGGGGTAGAGCTCCTGAATTTTTTACAGATATGGGACTTGTGGCAGTTGATAGAGCTTATCGATGACTATTTTAAGTATAACTTTAATCGAAATCGTAGGAGCCGTTTTCGAGAAAATCGCGACAAACCATGTTTTTGACAACATTTTCGCCATTTTAGCCGCCATCTTAAATCGCATTTGATCGAAATTGTTCGTGTCGGATCCTTATATTGTAAGGAGCTTACGTTCCAAATTTCAAGTCATTCTGTTAATTGGGAGATGAGATATCGTGTACACAGACACACATACACTCACACACACACACACACACACACACCACACACACACACACACACACACACACACACACACACACATACAGACCAATACCCAAAAACCATTTTTTTAGACTCAGGGGACCTTGAAACGTATAGAAATTCAGAAATTGGGGTACCTTAATTTTTTTCGGAAAGCAATACTTTCCTTACCTATGGTAATAGGGCAAGGAGAGTAAAAACAAATTTAATAGGTCATTGAAAATAAAATAAAAAAATGATTGATTAAACTGAACTGACTGTGGGAGTTGCATGCTGGTCTTCTATCGGGCGCCTCCCCAGGTGGCGGATTGGGGAATGCCTCCTAGATATAGGGGATACAGGAGAAATAAAAAATCCGGGGTGGACCAAAACCAGCAAACAACTGCTGCCTTGCAGACGGAGATCAGTCGATATTCAAAGACAGGAATATAGAGGAGCTATGGGATAATTTAAAAAGAACAGTAAATTAGGTCGCCACAGAAAGCCTTGGTGTGAGAAGTAGGGGAAGGAACATAGAATGGTATGATGATGAGTGCAAGGCAGCTGTAAACCAGAAAAATGAAGATAGACGGTCGATGATGCAAAGGGAAACAAGGAGAAATTGTGCTAAGTATATGGAGAGTCGGAAGACAGCCAACAAGCTTTGTAGAAGAAAAAAGAAAGAATATATGAAGAAGCTCATTGAAAACATGGAGGTAAAGAACTAGCAAAACGAAAGTAGGAAATTCTACCAAGCAGTAAAAAGGGTAAGAAAAGGTTCCCAACCAAGCTTGATTGCATGTAAGGACTTGAATGAAAAAGACCCAATAGTATATGATAATGCTGAGCCCCTTATTCAGCCCCCAACATATGCTGAAGTAGAAGTTATAAAAAAACTCAAAAATAATAAAGCTCCAGGAGGGAACTCAATACCAGCTGAAGTATAATTACTAAAGTATTGAGGAAAAAGCATGAGAAGAGCCATGCATACCTTGATTTTATGGATTTGGGAACAAGAGACTATATCTGATGAATGGAAAATTGGAACAATATGTCCTATTTTCAAAAAAGGGGATAAAATGGTATGCAACAACTTCAGGGGAATAACACTGCTAAGTACTTCATATAAGATTTTCTCTGCATGGCTTTTGAAGCGCCTAGGTGTGTATGTGGAAGAAATAATGGGAGAGCGTCAATGTGGTTTCAGACAAGGAAAGAGTACAATCGATCAAATTTTTACCATGAAGCAGATGATGGAAAAATGTTTTGAGTATGATACAGATCTACATCTGCTTTTTGTTGATTTCGGCCAGGCATTCGATGGCATCAGAAGAGAGAGAATGATGAGAATATTACATGCAAATGGAATACCGAGAAAATTGATTAGTCTCATAAAGCTAACAATGTCCAGCACAAACGCTCAAGTTAAGATAAGTAACAGAACTAGCCGAATGTTCAGTGTTACTACTGGTGTTAGACAAGGCGATGCTCTCTCTGCAACACAATTCAATTTGGTTCTAGAGATGGTGCTCCAGAAACTCGGCACAAGCGGAACTATAATCAAAAGAACAAACCAAGTATTAGCTTATGCAGATTATGTTGTCCTAATCTCAAGAAATCAAGATGGCCTCAAAGATATTTTCAGCAAAATGAGGGAAGAGGCAAGAGAGGTGAGTCTTGAAGTTAACATCAATAAAAATAAATATAAGAGAATGTCTGCAAATCAAGCAAGAAGGCAAAGTATGTAATCTGGAAATAGCCAATGACTGTGTTATAGAAGGCGTCAGAGAGTTCAAATACCTTGGGGTAACCCTGACAGCAGACAATAAGACCAGTCAAGAAATACACAATCGGATAATGATGGGCAACAGAGCATACTTTGCTAATCAAAAAATATTTAAAAGCAGGCTAATATCCAGAAAAACAAAGGTGAAAATGTTCATGACGCTAGTAAGACCAGTTGTAACCTATGGGGCCGAAACATGGACTACTCTTGAACAAAGATGAAAAAGCATAACGGTCATTTGAAAGAAAAATGTACAGAAGAATCTGGGGATCAACATGTGACGGAGGAGTGTGGAGAGCCAAATTTAATATTGAGATAGACCAGGACATTGGATCAGGAAATATGATGCGTTTCATAAAAGCCAGAAGGATTGAATGGCTTGGACACTTAGCCAGAATGAGTGATGGGAGGGTACCATCAAAAATCCTGGAAGAAAGAATGCTTGGGACGAGAAAGAGAGGTTGACCACGGACAAGATGGCTGAATGACGCAATTGGAGACCTCCGTGTGCTGGCGATGGAGTGCACAGGATAGAGACGAATGGAGGCACTATGTTAAGGAGGCCAAAGTCCACCCAGGACCGTAGAGCCGGATAGAGTAAAGTAAGTAAGTAAATGAACGGAATAATGCCAAAGAAATTATAATATTCATGATTGAAAAAAAATAATTTTAAAATAGTAGAGAAATATTTTTTATTAGATGGAAAGATTATCACGAAACTGGATGAATCATCATATGGGATACAAATTCAAACGTGAACTAAGTTTATTAACATAAGTGAGCTTTTGATCTTGGAGAAAACAAATAACAGTTTTTAAGAGTAAATTATTATTCAGCTGTGAATATTGTGATTCAACTAAATTAAAATTGTGAGAACAGGTGACATCAGATACTTGTGGATGAGGAAACTGCGTGAGGTCTACTGTTCACAGAGCTACTATTATATGAATCAAAAAGAAATGCTCGCAATGCGCAGTAGCCTAATAGCACTCTGACAACAAATGAGTACAGTATATCTGGTGTAAACCCAGTAGGCACCAAACAGCTGCAAACAGCAGTACACAGCTGCGGCAGCCTTCCTTCAAGGACAAAGCAGCTACATCTAGCTCTGCTATAAACAATAACTGACATGTAGCAGAGCTACATAAAGCTCAGATTCTCTTTGATGTTTACCGAAAATTTTGGATAGCACATTATCTGCTATATAGCTGAAAAAATATGCTGAAGCTAGGTTTACACTATAAAGCTCTGCTACATGTTCAAAAAGTGACACTGGAGATCTGCTATATATAGCAGTTTTAAGCCTATTTTCTCAACTACATAGCAGAAATTGAGTTATCCAAAGTTTTCGGTAAACTATAAGAGAATTAGAGCTACATGTAGCTTAACTACATTATAGCTCTGCTATATGTCAATTTTTGTTTATAGCACAGCTAGATGTAGCTGCTCTGTCAGTTTTTCATCAGTGTGAGATAAGAAATGGTTGAAGGCTGACGTGTTTGTAGTTGAGCTCCCAGTTTTAGTGCTTGTTGAGTGGATTTTTAACCATATTTTCTATTGAAATTTGGCATATCTGTTGATTATTACATTTGTCACAGATCTAGCTTATCATTTTTCATTCACATCTGATTCCTACGCAGTTAAATAGCATATACTGATATTTGACATGAAATCTCAATCTCCGGCTTTAACTCGTTCCGCTGCCAGTGCCAACTCCAACCAAGATAAGAACCTGGCTATCGCTCCGTCACCGGCTAAGCAGAAGCAGCAGCATCAACAGCAGCAACACAAGAAGCAGCAGAAGTGCCAGGCCCGGCCGCATTCTGCAGACGGCGTCCCGGTTGCTATGACAACAGAGAACCAGATAGCAGCCGCCCTTGAAAAACTGCTGTCAAACGAAGCCTTCGTTGACAAGATTGCTGCCCGCCTGGAGGAGCGTTTGTGCGAGTGACTATCTGCCGAGGTTAGCGCTAAGGTGCTTGCCGAACTTGACGGGCGACTCGAGGCTATGGCTGACGAGACTAGGAGGCTTGCGAGTGAGGTGGATACCCTCAAAAGTAACATCGCAAGGCTGGAGGAGGATTTCAATTCTCGTCTAGACGAGCTAGCTCAGTACTCGAGAAGAAATAATATTCGTGTCTCGGGTATTCCGGAGGTTCAAGGTGAGAATGTTACCGCCACCGTCGTTAGTCTCCTGAATGAGAAGCTGAATGTGGGAATCTGCCCGGACGACATCGACAGATGCCACCGTGTCGGTCGCCCGACCCACCTCCACCCTCCTGCTGCTGATGACTCGTCTTCTACTCGTGTGGTTCACAGACAAATTCTCATCAAATTTGTCAGCTACCAAAAGCGAAACTTAGTCATCACGGGCAGACGAAATTGAAGGGTACGGGATTCTCCATTCATGAGGACCTTACCATGAAAAGACATACGTTTTTCAAAGATTTGTGTATCAAGATTGGATTTAAAAATGTGTGGAGTCGAGATGGTGTTGTGTTTTGGAAAAAGAATGGGAAAACGGTCTCTCAGTTCTCCAAAGCTCGCATTCGTATGAATGAAAGTGAGTGAGTGTTTGTGCCCTAGTCTACTACATGATTAAGGTATCTATATCTATAGCCAATTTTGTTTATTCATTTTTTTTCTAGTATTTAAAATTCTTTATTATTCTCTCTTCAACTTGTGCTCGCGTCCTGGGTGTCTTGATTTTTCTGTTAAACTACTCAACGAGTATTTTCTATTAGTTTTATTATAAAGCTTCTATTATTTTTATTATAAAACATATTTATTATTATTTTCATTATAAAACATCTTTTTATTATTAGTAATCAGGATTTCTTGATGCGTGAGTGTCTGGTTGGAGATTAGGATTTCTAAGCTTAGTTTTCATATTTTGCCGAGGTAACTACGGTAGTTTCGTTATTTTATAATTGATTTTATTTGCATCAGATATGGTCATCTTTTTTCTCTCTCTAATATGAATCATTACGATAAGATTGTGGAGACTCAACGTGCATATGTTGGCTTCTTCTAAGCTTTTTCATATCTTCTTAACTTTCCGTTTTCTTCTTTCTTCTTTCTTCTTTCTTACTTTTTTTAAGTATGGTTCTTGTCAATGACGTTGACGAACATATTTCCCTTGAATGTTACAATACTATTGAAATTGAGAATATTTTCCAGTGTCGAACTGAGTTGTTTGGTAATAGAGAATGCAACTCTTTTTTTAATGTCATCCACTTAAATATTAGAAGTTTGAAAAAAAACTTCGATCAGTTCTCTTACGTAATTAGTAATTGTTCAATTGACTTTCATATTATAATTCTTAGTGAAACTTGGGTGGTCGATGATGATGAATTCAATTTTAACCTAAATGGTTATTCAGTAATTAATAAAATAGGAAAAATCAATAAATGTAACGGAATCTGAAATGTAACTAAAATTGATGCAGACATCTTAAATCGTCATTTTGTTGAAGTAGGTGAAACTTTCGCTGAAAAGCTGATAAGTAATAATCCCAATGCATCTGATGGTAATCTGTTCATGAACTCTTCTGTAAATGGTCATGGCTCCTTTTTCCTATCACCCACAAACGAAAGTGAAATATCAGCTATTATTAACTCTCTCAACAATAACTCTGCTCCGGGAATTGACAAAATAAGCAATAGAACATTGAAAACTATACTTCCACACATTGTTAAACCATTGACAGTAATAATAAACCGTTGTTTTTTAGAAGGGCACTTCCCTGTTAGTTTAAAGTTAGCTAATATTATACCGCTTCATAAGATGGGGGATCCTAAGGACCCAACCAATTACCGCCCAATCAGCCTGTTAAGTGGTTTCTCAAAAATAATGGAAAAAGTAATCAAGTCTAGATTAATTGGTTACTTAGTCAAACACGAGGTCATTCATAAACAGCAGTATGGCTTTCAGACTAACAAAAATACAATTGATTCTATAACTCTCTTAACTCAAACAATTGCCAATAACTTCACTAATAATAAGAAAACAATAGCCATTTTCCTGGATTTAGCTAAGGCCTTTGACACCATTCCTCATTCAAAATTACTGAACAAGATGGAGAAATTAGGAATTCGTGGTGTACCCCTCAGATTATTCACCAGTTACCTGAGTGATAGACATCAAAAGCTTACCTTAGAAAATAAAACTAGTTCTAGACTTTTGAGTGATTTTGGTCTCCCACAGGGCACGGTGCTATCTCCTATCCTTTTTCTCATTTACATTAATGATTTAATCAAACTTGATATTGAGAACTGTGTGACACTTGCTTTTGCAGATGACAACGCCTTAATATTTACTGGTAATTCATGGGAAGAGGTTAAAAATAGGGCTGAATCTGGATTGAGAACTGTTAAAGCCTGGTTAGATGAGCATATTCTTACCCTCAACGCAAAGAAAAGTGTATTTTTAGCCTTTTCACCGAATGTTGTTGGTTTGCCGCTTGATCTCACTCATATTCATATTCATAGTCCTGATTGTAACCTTTCAGATTCATCAGATTGTAGTTGTCCAAAATTAGGTAGAGAAAAATTCTTCAAGTATCTGGGAGTCACTGTTGATCAACATCTTCGGTGGGATGTCCACATCAATGTCATTTGTAATAAGCTTAAACACTGGATCAACAAATTCTACACTATCAGTAAATTGAGTAACATAGCCGTTTCTAGATTGGTTTATTGTGCTTACATCCAGTCTTTTCTTCAATATGGGATTATCGTTTGGGGCGCTGCCTACATGAATCACTTGAATAAGATAATTGTTATTCAGAAGACCTTATTAAAGGCAATTCTTGGAAAGCCCAGACGTTTCCCTAGTGACAATCTTTTCAGGGAACTGAATGTGCTGACTGTCAGGCAGCTTCACACGAAAAACTTGATAATCTACATGAATAAGCATAGTAATATTTTCAATCTCCGTTTATCACCGTACAATCTTCGTCCCTCATCCATCACTTTCGAATCTCATCATACAGTTTTATCCATTTGTAGAAGGCAGTTCAATTACATTGTCCATAAACTTGTTAACGTAATACCTGATCATTTTATCTCTAACAATTTGACCAGAAATCTTTCTAACGAAATAAGTCAATGGATCACATCGCATAACTCTACTGATTTGTTCGATTTCTTGTAACTGTTCACCTTTCAACTCTTTTTTTCTCTTAAATAAGCTCATTATTTCTTGTTAATTGTCTGTATTCTCGAGATTTTTATTATACAAATTTCATACTTATAATTTATATTTTTGTTTTATGCTTTCACTTTGGTTCTGTAGTTTTTTGTAACACTCGGCCCCTGCGCACAGGCTTGCCTTTGCAGGGACCTTCCGTGTTTTTGTTAACCTGCTATTTTAAGTTATTTTGTTTTAGTTTTAAGTTATTTATTTCATAACTACTTTGTACAATAACTATGTTGTAAAAAGGATAAATAAAATTGAATTGAATTGAAAAAAATTGAATTGAATTGTCCTTGAAGGAAGGCTGCCGCAGCTGTTTGGTGCCTCCTGGATTTACACCTGATCACCTTATATACTTTACTCATTTTTTGTCAGAGTGCTAGTAGGCTACTGTCATTACAAGCATTTCTTTCTGATTTATAATTATATTATTGTGCAAAAATGGAGAGTTAATTTAACTAGAATAAAGACAATATTATAAAGTTGGTTGAACTATTGAGGGATTACCCTGGGCTATGGGACGCTAAAAGTGCTGATTTTAAAAATAGAAATAAACTGTTTTTTTACAGCTTGGCATTCTTACAGTTTACAGGCAATAGGTATTTGATGTTATCATGTATGTTAGGAATATTACCCTGTAGAAGAACTAAGGAGAAGGAGACTCATGGCTACAATACTAGATTTTGGAGGATAACTGAAAGACACAGGTTAGAATTTTCCAAGAAAAAGACGCACTACATAGGAAGGAATTACTTCAAAATGCTGCATTTGGAATTACAGGCAATAGAGAACATAAAAAAATTAAGTATAAAACTCGAGGAGTTTTTAATGTCATTGTGTCTGTACTCCCTGCAGGAGTTTGCAGATCGCACTGTGGGTTTGTGATTGTTGTTCATCAATTTTTGTTATTTACATAGGAGGTTCAAGAGTGTTACTACTTTTTACTACTTCTACTACTTTTCATGTTTATGTTTGTTTGTATATTGATGCTGTTCCTAATGTACCTGTGACCTGTACATGTTTATGAATAAATATTTTTTCAATACAATCCAAATGAGGATAGCTTGGTAAGTGGATTTCAGTATAATTATATAAATGTATATACCGTATTGTTGGACGGTTTTAATCACAACAAACATGTTCGCCTATTTTATATAAATATGAGATAGGTTATGGCTAACCAAACCAAACCTAACCCAACCCGACCTAACAAACGATTTTGCCACAAAACCCTTGCTAATCCTAAATCCTAACCGTTCTCTGCACGACTTTATGATTCAGAGGCCCGGGTTCAAATCCCGGCCCGGGCAAGATATTTATCTCGGGTCACTCCCGTGTTTCGGATGGACATGTTAAGCCATCGGTCCCGGCTGCCTAAAAAGCAGTCGTTAGGTCATGTCAGAGGCCCTAAAATTGATCAGTTGCGACCTGAAAACTCTGACACCAGACCTGAGACAGCCAGGTCACTCGATATTATTATTATTTGCACGACTTGATATTCCACAGAGCACAAATGACCAATCTTAAAGTAATTGCCAATTTTTCACGGGCAGGAATTGCATCTCTGAAAGAGGTATCTTTTTTGAAATTTCGTGTCCAACTGCATTGAGTAAATATTCAAAATCACCACTTGTCATGCGAAGAAAGTTCTTGAAACTACCATCACAACGAATTTCATGAGTCAAATCGTCTCTTATCATCCTCATTTAGGTCTTTCAAAATAGTCCAGGCAATAAATGCTCAAAAAAGGGTATAGGGGAAAAGTTGGGAAGACAATTTTTGACCCCACAGTTCTGTTGAGGGCAGTGAGGAGGTAAACATATCAAAAGTCCCCACCCCTATCCACTGTGCTAAGGGGGTGGGGGTGGTTTAAAGGTACCATTTTTTGGTTTCTAGCATTACACTCAAAAACTATGTATCCTAAGGACTTGACTCTCATATAACAAATTAAAGCTTACATAATTTCCCACAATATTCAATCCACAACTTTTTTATATCTCCACTAGTTTTCGAAATATCCGCTCTTGAAGTGTGACATTTTTGGAAAAATACATGTTTGCCACCAATTTTTTTATATTTTTGCTCTTAGAACTTTTTAAAAATCGACGGAAAAAAACCATGCTGATGATGAGCTTATAAGGCATTATATTCTCTTCAATTTGATGTATAATTCCACGCTTTTACGAATTTCCCTACACTTTTTGTAGCATCTTTAGTGTTGAGTGTGAAATCTCAATTTTGCAACAATAGACCAATTGACAAAGGAATTTGGAGGGGATCTTTCAAACAAAAATTTTGACTTTGCAGCTTTGTTAAGACTAGTTTGGAGGAGAACATATCAAAAGTCCCCATTCCCAACTCATGGGAATAAGGGTATGAGGGTGGTTTAAAAGTTGCATTTTGCAGCGTTTTGCTTCCACGCTCATATCTAGAGAACAATGCGTTCAACTGACTGAAATAACTATTCAAAAATGAAGCTTGATAAATTCTCTACACTTTTTGTTGAGTGGAATTTTGTGATATTCCCAACAGTTCCCGAGATATTTGCTCTTGAAGGTGTTTAATTTTTGGAATAACAGGTTTTTATCCAATGTTTTGCTCTTTCAGGGCTTTTACCTCACCAACAATGCATCATAAAAACTGATGCTTATCGTAGGTTTGTCGAGCATTGAAATCTCTTTGAAATGTTGTATTATTTCACTATTCCAAGTTTTCCTCTCATTGTTATAGCAGCTTGAATGTAGGGGGTGAAATTTTCATTGCTGCAACAAGTGTTAACTCAGCGGTTCCACACCTTCAACAGAGGGGATAAAGATGCGCACTTTTGCTATGTTCACCTACTAACTAGTCCAAATTAAGCTGCAAAGTCAAAAATTGTGTCACTGACACCCCCTTCAAATGTCATGGTCAAACGATCAGTTGTTGCAGCAATGAAAATTTCACCCCCTACATTGAAGCTGCTATAACAATGAGAGGAAAACTTGGAATAGTGAAATAATACATCATCTCAAATAGAATTCAATGCTCGACAAACCTATGATAAGCATCTAGAAAACTAGTGGAGATATAAAAAAAAGTTGCAGAATGAATATTGTGGGAAATTGTGTTTAATTTAAGCTTTAATTTGTTATATGACAGTCAAGTCCTTAGGATACATAGTTTTTGAGTTTTATGCGAGAAACCAAAAAAAATAGTACCTTTAAACCACCCCCACCCCCTTAGCAAAGGGGGTAGGGGTGGGGACTTTTGATATGTTTTCCTCCTAACTACCCTAAACAGAACTGCGGGGTCAAAAATTGTCTTCCCAACTTTTCCCTCTATAATCTTTCTTTGACTGGACTAAAAGGTCCAGTACTACTGTATAGTTTTCTAGCCTGAAGGGAGGGTCTTATCCAAAATCTTCATTCTCTTCTCTGTGCTGAAAATATCACAGTAGCTGCGGCAAAAGCAGCGACCTTCTTCTTCGGCATCTGGCTGGGAACTGAACAGTGAACTTTATTCCAAACATCATAAAATTAGCGTTAAAATCTACTTATAGCAGAGCTACATCTAGCAGATCTATATGTAGCTCAAATTTTATATAGCTCTGCTATATAGCTCTCCAGCTACATAGTGTAAACGTAGCTTTAAAACTGCTATATAGCAGATCTCCAGTGTCACTTTTTGAACTTGTAGCAGGGCTATATAGCTGAGCTACATGTAGCTCTGCTACAAATACAGTTTCAGAATCTAGCCTACGATTATGTTTTATTAATGTACAATGACTACGTTCAAAACTTGACTTGTTGACACTTTTCCTTGGAAATACTAAACCAAATGTTCTATGTGTATGTGAACACTGGCTTGAAAAAGAAGAAACTGATTTTTAGAATAAAATTTGAGTATGGACAAACCAGTTTGTATTTAATTCTGTTATACAGCCCATAAAAATGGTGGAATGGCTATTCACTGTGATATTAACTTGAATGTTGAGAGCATAGTGCCTTCTATGTTGAATTTGTGTTAGAGGCTGTTGATGTTTTTATTGAAAACTTGTCGCTGGTAGTAATTGTTGTCTACAAACTCAAATGTTCAATTTTTTAATAAATTTATTGTCCAGTTTGAACATTGTCTTCATTTTGTGTCTCATCGTGCTGATAGTTTGTACATAGGTGGTGATTTCAATGTTCATCTGAACTCTGATGATATAAATGTGGACATACTTAAAAATGTTTTGAAAATATTCAATTTAGTGATGGCAGACCACTGTGCAGTGTTGGTAGATGTGATTCATGGATCCAAGAGAGATGTAGATTGTTCAGAGTGGATGTCCAAATACAGGTTTCATGTGAGGAGTGTCAGATGAAAATGTGGAAGTGTTTAGGCAGCGCCTTTCTGATGTGAATTGGGATTTTCTTTGCAGCATGACATCATCGGCTGAGGACAGATTCAACATTTTTTTCAGTAAATTGTAAAAGGTCTATGACCAATCATGCCAGCAGTGTCCTTCAGGCCAGTTATTCAGCATGGAGTAAACAGGAAAAAGAAGGCCAGACACCAGAATGATTGGTATACTCCAGAGTTGAGGAGGATCAAACTGCTTGTTACCGCACTGTATACTTTATATAGAGAAAATCCATCATTGCAGGGTGTGGAATACAGGAACTACCTTAGAGCCAAGCAGGTCTACAAATAAGAGATTGACAGCGCAAAAAGAGAGTCTAATAATAGTTACATTGAGAGATCTGATAGTCCTACAAAGACAGTGTGGAATCTCATCAATGACTCCTACAACACAAACCACAAGTAAGGTGTAAAAAGAGTCCCGATGAGGTCAATGAGGCGTTTCTGAAGTCAGTAGCTGAGATAGTGGGAGTGATTTCGGCTTCAACTATTGACCCAGTTTCCCTGGTACCTGAGACTCCTCATGAAATTGATCAATTTTGTTTGCTGAGTGAGAGTGAGCTGCTCAATATAATCATGAACTTCAAGACAACCTACATTCAGGACTTCTATAGTCTATCCACATACATCCTGAAAAGCATGGCATATATACTAGCTGGCCCACTTCTACTGCCTGTGGACGCATGTCTGTCTGAGGGTGTTTTTCCGGACTGTCTCAAAGTGTCTAAAACGGTGCCATTTTTCAAGAAGGGCTGTCCTGATGATGTTGGAAACTTTCGTTCAGTCCCCATTGTGCCGACATTTCCATGCCGGCAGCACGGATTCAGAAGGGGGAGATCGACCTCATTTGGATTAGTCTTGTGGAGAGGATCAACAATGCTTTTGAAGAACATAGATCACTTGGCCTTGTTCTATGTGACTTGTCAAAGGCATTCGACTGTGTCTCCCATGAAGTCCTGCTCAGGAAGTTGAAAATGTACGGTTTTCAGGGCAGAGCATGGGGTATGGTTGTTGATTACCTTGGTAACAGACAGCAGGTCGTATCCATCATGGGTGCTACTTCAGATAGAGCAGAAGTACCACAAGAAGTACCCCAGGGCTCTGTGCTAGGACCACTGTTATTCCTGATCATGATAAATGACATGCATCTGTGGAACTCCAGCCTGCTTTTTGCGGATGATACAACCATCTTGGGTCAGGGCAAGGGGCCAGAGGAAGCTAAGCTGAAGGCTCACGAGCTTTTTGAAGAGGCAAAGAATTGGTTTTGCACAAATAAGCTAAAGTTGAATGAGAGCAAAACCCAAGACATGCTGTGTACACTGGCCAGAACAGCAGTTGCCAGTGCTGCTCCTGTCACCTTGCTTGGCTTCAGCATGGACACCAAGTTGTCATGGGAACCTCACATCATCAAAATCTGTAGAAAACTTTCTAGAGTGGTCTATTTGCTCCGGAAAATGAGAGGACTTCTGAGATCCCAAAGACTGCTGATGCTGTCTCATGCTGTGTTTAGCTGTCATATACAGTATGGAATACTTGTGTGGGGTCATTCAGCTCATGCTGACATTCTCCTGCTTCTAAAAAGGCACTTCCTGTGATGACTTATAGCAAGTTTGATGCTCACTGCCAGCCCATATTTCAACGCCTAGGCATCCATACTGTGTATGGACTTTACATATTGGCATCACTCTTGCACATCAAAAAACATCAGTCTATGTTCACAAAAAGAGAGGAAGTGCACACTTACAATACTCGGGGGAGCACCAACTTGGATGTTCCACGCCGTCAACTGTCTAAGGTTGGGGATTGTTTTCCGGTGCTAGCAATCAAGATGTTCAACTGCCTGCCACATACAGTTAGGGGGCGCTCACCTACCGCGTTCAAGAACATCCTATCTATCAAGGTGGCTCATTGGGAGGAGCTTTTTTTCTTTACAGTTTGTGTAAAATAAGTTGAGACTTGGCCCTCCATCCGAAGAAATTATAAGGTTGCCAATTCGTGTAAATTGCAACTTTCTCAAATTTCCAATTCAACGTCAGAATTGGATGTAGAATATCATCCCCGATATCCTACTAGTGCTAGAAAAGGGTTGAAGTATTAAAAGGAAATTCAACTTTTATGATAAAATTGGAAACATCGCGAAAGTTTGTTTTTCTTTTGAATATCACTTCTCTCAGAATCATGGGGCATCTTAAAGCGTAATAATTTTATATCAATTTAACGGGGAGAATGTATTTTATAATATTTTTGATTATGTTCGTCAATGTCGAGACATTTCAAGCAGAAAACATGAACTTTTCGACATGCTGGAAACTTTTTTGTTTCAAGATATAAATGGGTGGTGAAAGCAAGAAAGTTTTTCAGAAATAATTTAATTTTTTTTCAATTGTCAATAGTAGTTGGAAGATCGTATTTTGGACTCCAAGGAGTTTTAAAGTGAGGAGAGCGCCTGCATGGTATGCATTGTGTACCAAATTGTATGCTAAAAGCTGGCAATTTACGAGATATTTGACTGAATTATTTCAAACGTAAGTAGCTGATTGCTTCTAGAAAGGCTGTAATGAAACACTGCTTGGATTATTCGAGGCGAGGTTGTTTTCACCCACTCTGTATAAAAAGTCCTCAGATCTACCACACTCAACACTAAAACTGCTATAAAAATTGATGGAAAGCATAAAATGATGAAATAATACATTAAATCGAAGAGAATTGAATGCTCTACAACTCACTGTCTTTTAAATACTCCTTTAGTCCAGTTAATGAAAGACTATAGAGGGAAAATTTTGGAACACAATTTTTGACCCCGTAGCTCTCTTCTTTCAAGGATAGTAAGGGAGTAATCATACTAAAAGTCCTCACTCCTACCCCTGTGTAAAAAAATACATTGTTTCGATGTATTGTTCTTGAGTAATAAGCCCTGAAAGAGCAAAAAGTTGGAAGAATAACTGTCTTTACAAAGATTTTACACTTTTAAAAGTGAATATCTCAAAAACTAAAGAAGATATCACAAAACTCCACTGTACAAACCTTGTAGGAAATTTATTCAGCTTCATTTTTACTTAGTTAGCCATGTTACTGAAATGCATTTTTTCCCAGTTACATGCGTGTCAGCCAGAAATGAAAAAAAATTCAACTTTTAAACTACCCTCATCCCTTAAGCTCAAGGAGAAGGAATGAGGACTTTTAGTATGTTCACCTTCTAACTAGTTCAAACAAAGCTGCGAAGTCAAATATTATGTTCCAATATCCCCTCCCAATTTCCCTGAAAATTTATCTATTGTTGTTGAACTGAAGATTTCACACTCAACACTATAACGGCTGCAACAATCGTTGGGAGATGCGTAAAATAATGAGACCATAGATGAAATTGAAGAGGCTCTATGAGCCCATGATTAGCACGGATGAATCGTTGAAAAGTTATAAGGCCAAAAAGATGGAAAAATCGGAGCCGGTAGGGTTTTTCTTCAAAGTGTGATACCTTAGAAAGCTAATACCTAGAAAACTATGAGAGATATAGAAAAATATTGGAAATGAAACTTGTAGGATAATTTGATACATCAATTAATCAATTTGATTTATGGAATTTCGCTTTAATATTATGATAGTGTTTGACAACAATTCCAAAAGGCGCATATTGTTCGAGATATAGGTATTCAAAAAACAAAATATGGCACTTTCAAACCACCCCCACCATCTTAGCACAGGGGATAGGAGTGAGGACTTTTGATATGTTTTCCCCCTTACTTACCCTTAAAGAGCTACGGGGTCAAAAATTATGTTCCAAAATTTTCCCTGTTCAATATTTCATTGACTGGACTATACAAGTATTAAAAGACAGTGAGTGAGTGAGCAAAAACTGAATTGAGGAATTATGATTTATTGATTATATCAATGTAAAATGTGGCTGAGCTTGATCAATATCAAATAGAATAATGGTTTATTGATTACAAAAAGATAAATGGGTGGTGAAAGCAAGAAAGGTTCTCAGAAATAATTTAATTTTTTTTCAATTGTCAAAAGTAGTTGGAAGATCGTATTTTGGACTCCAAGGAATTTTAAAGTGAGGAGAGCGCCTGCATGGTATGCATTGTGTACCAAATTGTATGCTAAAAGCTGGCAATTTACGAGATATTTGACTGAATTATTTCAAACGTAAGTGGCTGATTGCTTCTAGAAAGGCTGTAATGAAACACTGCTTGGATTATTCGAGGCGAGGTTGTCATTTTCACTATTCATAATCATGTGGCTTGCAGTTGCTGATTTTTTCAATTGTTCTGTATTTTGTTTTTGTTGATCCCAGCTCTTGATAGCATATAGTGGCACACCATTCAGCCGCTATCCTTGACTTTGAAACTCCTGAGAGGCCTAAATACATTCTTCCGAGTACTTTTGACAATTGGAAGAATAATTTCAATCATTTCTGAGAAACTTTCTTGCTTTCACCACCTACTTATCTTTTGAAACAAAAAAGTTTCCAGCATGTCGAAAAGTTCATGTTTTTGCTTGAAATGTCTCGACATTGACGAACATAATCATTAATTATAAAATAGGCCTACATTCTCCCCGTTAAATTGATATAAAATTATTACGCTTTACGATGCCCCATGATTCTGAGAGAAGTGATATTCAAAAGAAAAACAAACTTTCGCGATGTTTCCAATTTTATCATAAAAGTTGATTTCCTTTTAATTCTTCAACCCTTTTCTAGCACTAGTAGGATATCGGGGATGATATTCTACATCCAATTCTGACGTTGAATTGGAAATTTGAGAAAGTTACAATTTTACACGAATTGGCAACCTTATAATTTCTTCGGATGGAGGGCCAAGTCTAAACTTATTTTACACAGACTATAGAGGATTTTTAAAATGATGACTATGCTGGTCTGTGAGGCCGCCATCTATGTGTAAAATACAGTTTTAATTTTTGACACGATCTACCCGGGGAAGCCTGGTCATCGATCACGATATTGGATAAATTGGATACTAGTATAAAACTAGCTTAAGGTTTCATCAATGGTATTCACAGAAGAAAATGTTGTCAGCCGTAATGGTGAGCTTCATATAAAAATATTCTAAACATTTTTCAGGCAAAAGCCGGCACATTTTTGATTTTTTTCCTATCAAAACTTCAATTATCAATACTGTTCCTAAATGAGACTTTACAATTTTAGTACCCACTGGAGTTACCAATTTTTTTCAAAAAAAGATATCAATAATGGGGGAAGATGTAAATTGAATTAAAATTCAAATATATCAAAAAAATTGAAGTTTGTAAAAAAATAATAAAAAACATTAAAATGAATATTGAACTCTTGAATTAGTAATCGAACAAGTTGAAACGGAATCTTTCTCATCGAGCAATTACAAAAACCGATGACAATATACAGTTGTCTTCCTTTAAATTTGTAACCTTTAGCATAGTGCAACAACTCCATGGGCCGGTTTCCGAGCTTGGAATTTAGCTAAGTTCTAGACTTTAACTGGCTTTAAACTCTGGAGTCTTGGCTTGGAAATTGGCTTTCTGAGTTAGAGCATTAACGTAGTTGAGGACTTAAATAGACTCTGGAGTTTAAAGATCATATTAGACCCTGGAGTTTATAATTTCGCTTTCTGATTGAATGGCTTATAAGTCCAGGACTTGAATTAGATTCTCACCTCTTTCTGAGTCAAGGATTTATCAAAAATCGTTAAGTCCAGAACTTGAAACAGCATGATTTTAAACCCTCGACTGGGGTAGGGTTTAAATTCAAGTTCTAGACTGAGCAAACACAATTCAGTATTGTTTTGGAGTAGATAAAAAGCCAACTGAGCAACACAATTCAGTTATTGTTTTGGAGTAGATAAAAAGCCAAATAGATATCATGGAATACCTAAATTATTTGGATTAGTCCATCTAAATTCATAATTTTTATAGTTTGCAAGTTCATTTGGAATAAAATTGTATCAGAAATATGCGTAAGAAACTAACCTCATTTTACGACTGTAACATAACCTAAAAATGTTCAAGCGAAATAATACAAGGATTGCCTTGGAATTATATTCAATCTGAATGTTATTATTCAACATATTAATAATAGTAACAATAATAAATTATTACTCCAGTTTTTTTTTCAAAACAAATACGTTTTCAAACTCAATAGCCTAATGAAATTTTTATTCCAAAATCACTGGTTAGAATCAATGATCAATAATAGCATAACGTAAAATGAAATGTTTATTCATTCACCTTTCAAAGGTTTTGCTTTGAATAAGCCAACAAAGAAATCGGAACTTATTTTTACAATATAGTTTGAAGAGCAAGAGCATGCTCATTTGAATTGTCCGCTGTAATCAGCTGTTCCGTTTTGCTATAATGCCAACAAAACAACAGCAAGATATTGTGAATTTCCCTCACGTTTAATGCGTTAAAGTCCTGGACTCAAATAAGTCGAGAACTTGATAGACTCCGGAGTTTAGAAGATGAAATCGT